>NC_088407.1:85194045-85379045 GCF_034236695.1 Oncorhynchus nerka
TATGTCTGTTACAGCTGGATGAGTCAACAGACATGGAGGGCCTGGCACAGCTCCTGGTGTATGTCTGTTACAGCTGGATGAGTCAACAGGCCTGGCACAGCTCCTGGTATATGTCTGTTACAGCTGGATGAGTCAACAGGCCTGGCACAGCTCCTGGTATATGTCTGTTACAGCTGGATGAGTCAACAGGCGTGGAGGGCTCCTGGTGTATGTCTGTTACAGCTGGATGAGTCAACAGGCCTGGCACAGCTCCTGGTATATGTCTGTTACAGCTGGATGAGTCAACAGGCCTGGAGGGCCTGGCACAGCTCCTGGTATATGTCTGTTACAGCTGGATGAGTCAACAGACGTGGAGGGCCTGGCACAGCTCCTGGTATATGTCTGTTACAGCTGGATGAGTCAACAGGCCTGGCACAGCTCCTGGTATATGTCTGTTACAGCTGGATGAGTCAACAGACGTGGAGGGCCTGGCACAGCTCCTGGTATATGTCTGTTACAGCTGGATGAGTCAACAGGCCTGGCACAGCTCCTGGTGTCTGTTATGCTGGATTAACAGACTGGATGAGCTCAATGTCTGTTACAGCTGGATGAGTCAACAGGCCTGGCACAGCTCCTGGTATATGTCTGTTACAGCTGGATGAGTCAACAGGCCTGGAGGGCCTGGCACAGCTCCTGGTATATGTCTGTTACAGCTGGATGAGTCAACAGACGTGGAGGGCCTGGCACAGCTCCTGGCATATGTCTGTTACAGCTGGATGAGTCAACAGGCCTGGCACAGCTCCTGGTATATGTCTGTTACAGCTGGATGAGTCAACAGGCCTGGCACAGCTCTGGTATATGTCTGTTACAGCTGGATGAGTCAACAGGGCCTGGCACAGCTCTGGTATATGTATGTTACAGCTGGATGAGTCAACAGGCCTGGCACAGCTCCTGGTATATGTCTGTTACAGCTGGATGAGTCAACAGGGAGGGCCTGGCACAGCTCCTGGTATATGTCTGTTACAGCTGGATGAGTCAACAGACATGGAGGGCCTGGCACAGCTCCTGGTATATGTCTGTTACAGCTGGATGAGTCAACAGGGCCTGGCACAGCTCCTGGTATATGTCTGTTACAGCTGGATGAGTCAACAGGGCCTGGCACAGCTCCTGGTATATGTCTGTTACAGCTGGATGAGTCAACAGACATGGAGGGCCTGGCACAGCTCCTGGTAAATGTCTGTTACAGCTGGATGAGTCAACAGACATGGAGGGCCTGGCACAGCTCCTGGTATATGTCTGTTACAGCTGGATGAGTCAACAGGCCTGGCACAGCTCCTGGTATATGTCTGTTACAGCTGGATGAGTCAACAGACATGGAGGGCCTGGCACAGCTCCTGGTATATGTCTGTTACAGCTGGATGAGTCAACAGGACATGGAGGGCTGGATGAGTCAACAGGCCTGGCACAGCTCCTGGTATATGTCTGTTACAGCTGGATGAGTCAACAGGCCTGGCACAGCTCCTGGTGTATGTCTGTTACAGCTGGATGAGTCAACAGGCCTGGCACAGCTCCTGGTATTTGTCTGTTACAGCTGGATGAGTCAACAGACATGGAGGGCCTGGCACAGCTCCTGGTATATGTCTGTTACAGCTGGATGAGTCAACAGGCCTGGCACAGCTCCTGGTATATGTCTGTTACAGCTGGATGAGTCAACAGGCCTGGCACAGCTCCTGGTAAATGTCTGTTACAGCTGGATGAGTCAAAGACAGGAGGGCCTGGCACAGCTCCTGGTATATGTCTGTTACAGCTGGATGAGTCAACAGGCCTGGCACAGCTCCTGGTATATGTCTGTTACAGCTGGATGAGTCAACAGGCCTGGCACAGCTCCTGGTATATGTCTGTTACAGCTGGATGAGTCAACAGGCCTGGCACAGCTCCTGGTATATGTCTGTTACAGCTGGATGAGTCAACAGGCCTGGCACAGCTCCTGGTATATGTCTGTTACAGCTGGATGAGTCAACAGGCCTGGCACAGCTCCTGGTATATGTCTGTTACAGCTGGATGAGTCAACAGACGTGGAGGGCCTGGCACAGCTCCTGGTCTGTTATGGATGAGTCTGTCTGTTACAGCTGGATGAGTCAACAGGCCTGGCACAGCTCCTGGTATATGTCTGTTACAGCTGGATGAGTCAACAGACATGGAGGGCCTGGCACAGCTCCTGGTATATGTCTGTTACAGCTGGATGAGTCAACAGGCCTGGAGCTCCTGGTGTATGTCTGTTACAGCTGGATGAGTCAACAGGCCTGGCACAGCTCCTGGTATATGTCTGTTACAGCTGGATGAGTCAACAGACGTGGAGGGCCTGGCACAGCTCCTGGCATATGTCTGTTACAGCTGGATGAGTCAACAGGCCTGGCACAGCTCCTGGTAAATGTCTGTTACAGCTGGATGAGTCAACAGACGTGGAGGGCCTGGCACAGCTCCTGGTATATGTCTGTTACAGCTGGATGAGTCAACAGACGTGGAGGGCCTGGCACAGCTCCTGGTATATGTCTGTTACAGCTGGATGAGTCAACAGGCCTGGCACAGCTCCTGGTATATGTCTGTTACAGCAGGATGAGTCAACCGGCCTGGCACAGCTCCTGGTATATGTCTGTTACAGCTGGATGAGTCAACAGACATGGCACAGCTCCTGGTGTATGTCTGTTACAGCTGGATGAGTCAACAGGCCTGGCACAGCTCCTGGCATATGTCTGTTACAGCTGGATGAGTCAACAGGCCTGGCACAGCTCCTGGTGTATGTCTGTTACAGCTGGATGAGTCAACAGGCCTGGCACAGCTCCTGGTATATGTCTGTTACAGCTGGATGAGTCAACAGACATGGAGGGCCTGGCACAGCTCCTGGTATATGTCTGTTACAGCTGGATGAGTCAACAGGCCTGGCACAGCTCCTGGTATATGTCTGTTACAGCTGGATGAGTCAACAGGGCCTCACAGCTCTGGTATATGTCTGTTACAGCTGGATGAGTCAACAGACGTGGAGGGCCTGGCACAGCTCCTGGTAAATGTCTGTTACAGCTGGATGAGTCAACAGACATGGAGGGCCTGGCACAGCTCCTGGTATATGTCTGTTACAGCTGGATGAGTCAACAGATGTGTCGGGCCTGGCACAGCTCCTGGTATATGTCTGTTACAGCTGGATGAGTCAACAGGCCTGGCACAGCTCCTGGTATATGTCTGTTACAGCAGGATGAGTCAACCGGCCTGGCACAGCTCCTGGTATATGTCTGTTACAGCTGGATGAGTCAACAGACATGGAGGGCCTGGCACAGCTCCTGGTGTATGTCTGTTACAGCTGGATGAGTCAACAGGCCTGGCACAGCTGGATGAGTCAACAGGCCTGGAACAGCTCCTGGTGTATGTCTGTTACAGCTGGATGAGTCAACAGGCCTGGCACAGCTCCTGGTATATGTCTGTTACAGCTGGATGAGTCAACAGGGAGGGGCCTGGCACAGCTCCTGGTATTTGTCTGTTACAGCTGGATGAGTCAACAGGCCTGGCACATGGAGGGCCTGGCACAGCTCCTGGTATATGTCTGTTACAGCTGGATGAGTCAACAGACATGGAGGGCCTGGCACAGCTCCTGGTGTATGTCTGTTACAGCTGGATGAGTCAACAGGCCTGGCACAGCTCCTGGTATATGTCTGTTACAGCTGGATGAGTCAACAGGCCTGGCACAGCTCCTGGTATATGTCTGTTACAGCTGGATGAGTCAACAGACATGGAGGGCCTGGCACAGCTCCTGGTATATGTCTGTTACAGCTGGATGAGTCAACAGACATGGAGGGCCTGGCACAGCTCCTGGTATATGTCTGTTACAGCTGGATGAGTCAACAGGCCTGGCACAGCTCCTGGTATATGTCTGTTACAGCTGGATGAGTCAACAGGCCTGGCACAGCTCCTGGTATTTGTCTGTTACAGCTGGATGAGTCAACAGAAGTGGAGGGCCTGGCACAGCTCCTGGTATATGTCTGTTACAGCTGGATGAGTCAACAGGCCTGGCACAGCTCCTGGTGTATGTCTGTTACAGCTGGATGAGTCAACAGGCCTGGCACAGCTCCTGGTAAATGTCTGTTACAGCTGGATGAGTCAACAGGCCTGGCACAGCTCCTGGTATATGTCTGTTACAGCTGGATGAGTCAACAGGCCTGGCACAGCTCCTGGTATATGTCTGTTACAGCTGGATGAGTCAACAGGCCTGGCACAGCTCCTGGTATATGTCTGTTACAGCTGGATGAGTCAACAGGCCTGGCACAGCTCCTGGTATATGTCTGTTACAGCTGGATGAGTCAACAGGCCTGGCACAGCTCCTGGTATATGTCTGTTACAGCTGGATGAGTCAACAGACATGGAGGGCCTGGCACAGCTCCTGGTATATGTCTGTTACAGCTGGATGAGTCAACAGGCCTGGCACAGCTCCTGGTATATGTCTGTTACAGCTGGATGAGTCAACAGGCCTGGCACAGCTCCTGGTATATGTCTGTTACAGCTGGATGAGTCAACAGACATGGAGGGCCTGGCACAGCTCCTGGTATATGTCTGTTACAGCTGGATGAGTCAACAGGCCTGGCACAGCTCCTGGTGTATGTCTGTTACAGCTGGATGAGTCAACAGGCCTGGCACAGCTCCTGGTAAATGTCTGTTACAGCTGGATGAGTCAACAGACGTGGAGGGCCTGGCACAGATCCTGGTATATGTCTGTTACAGCTGGATGAGTCAACAGACATGGAGGGCCTGGCACAGCTCCTGGTAAATGTCTGTTACAGCTGGATGAGTCAACAGACATGGAGGGCCTGGCACAGCTCCTGGTATATGTCTGTTACAGCTGGATGAGTCAACAGATGTGTCATGGCACAGCTCCTGGTGTATGTCTGTTACAGCTGGATGAGTCAACAGGCCTGGCACAGCTCCTGGCATATGTCTGTTACAGCTGGATGAGTCAACAGGCCTGGAACAGCTCCTGGTGTATGTCTGTTACAGCTGGATGAGTCAACAGGCCTGGCACAGCTCCTGGTATATGTCTGTTACAGCTGGATGAGTCAACAGACATGGAGGGCCTGGCACAGCTCCTGGTATTTGTCTGTTACAGCTGGATGAGTCAACAGGCCTGGCACAGCTCCTGGTATATGTCTGTTACAGCTGGATGAGTCAACAGGGCCTGGCACAGCTCCTGGTATATGTCTGTTACAGCTGGATGAGTCAACAGACATGGAGGGCCTGGCACAGCTCCTGGTATTTGTCTGTTACAGCTGGATGAGTCAACAGGCCTGGCACAGCTCCTGGTATATGTCTGTTACAGCTGGATGAGTCAACAGGGCCTGGCACAGCTCCTGGTATATGTCTGTTACAGCTGGATGAGTCAACAGACGTGGAGGGCCTGGCACAGCTCCTGGTATATGTCTGTTACAGCTGGATGAGTCAACAGGCCTGGCACAGCTCCTGGTATATGTCTGTTACAGCTGGATGAGTCAACAGACATGGAGGGCCTGGCACAGCTCCTGGTATATGTCTGTTACAGCTGGATGAGTCAACAGGCCTGGCACAGCTCCTGGTATATGTATGTTACAGCTGGATGAGTCAACAGATGTGGAGGGCCTGGCACAGCTCCTGGTATATGTCTGTTACGTTTAGGTGGGGTCAATTAAAGAATACATCCTCTTCTGGAATCCACTGGAAACCAGGACAACAAGAGAGGATATTTATAAAGTACTGGACAGCTTTGTGACATTAAATGGACTTTGGTGGTCTAGATGTGTTGGTATCTGTACTGATGGTGCAAAAGCCATGACAGGGAGACCTAGTGGAGTGGTAATACGTGTGCAAGCTGTTGCTCCTGACGCCACTTGGGTACACTGCAGCATCCACCGAGAGGCTCTTGGGTACACTGCAGCATCCACCGAGAGGCTCTTGGGTACACTGCAGCATCCACCGAGAGGCTCTTGGGTACACTGCAGCATCCACCGAGAGGCTCTTGCCAAGAGAATGCCTGATCACCACAACACACAGGTCTTTCAATCCATGTCTGATTTGTTGTGAACTCTAGCTTACGGACAACGTCAAATGTGATATAGGGAAGAACCCGAGTGAGTTGGGTGCGCAATTATGTAGGTACACTGTCAGATTTCTGGATAGGGCTGCCCTCAGAGTATCCTGCCTTGGCGAATTGCACTGTTAAGACACTGATCCCCTTTGCAACCACGTACCTATGTGAGAGTGGATTCTCGGCCCTCACTAGCATGTAAACTAAATACAGGCACAGACTGTGTGTGGAAAATGACTTTGAAAAAAACACTGGCGAGTGTGCTGACCCTGGTGCTAGAGGAGGTACTCAGAGGGTACACAGCTACATGTTTCATATTTGTTTTATATATTATATTATTTCAGCATATCAACTTTATTTGTAAGCAATGCATCTGTTTGTCTGTACAAGGAAAAGTCAGATAAATGTGTTCCCTATCTGTGTGTTCATACTGAAAGAGTCTAGCCAGATGAGCTAGATAGAAACAGACTCATCTCTAATTAGTCCTCTATATAAATAAACTACAGCTACGTCTAATTCCATTTCCTTCCTGAAGAATGACCTCCTTCACTCCCCCTCTGAGATTTAAAACCATCTGATTGGCTAGACAGACAGTGTCACGTTCTGACCTTTATTTCCTTTGTTTTGTCATTATTTAGTATGGTCAGGGCGTGAGTTGGGTGGGCAGTCTGTTTGTTTTTCTATGATTTGGGTATTTCTATGTTTCGGCCTAGTATGGTTCTCAATCAGAGGCAGGTGTCATTAGTTGTCTCTGATTGAGAATCATACTTAGGTAGCCTGGGTTTCACTGTGTGTTTGTGGGTGGTTGTTCCTGTCTCTGTGTTTGCACCAGATAGGGCTGTTTAGGTTTTCACACGTTTATTGTTTTTGTTAGTTATCTCATGTGTAGTGTCTTTATAAATTAAACATGAATAACCACCACGCTGCATTTTGGTCCGCCTCTCTTTCACCAGAAGAAAACCCTTACAGACAGAAGAATGACCTCCTTCACTCCCCCTCTGAGATTTAAAACCATCTGATTGGCTAGCCAGACAGAGGGACTTAACAACATGTTTTCTATCATCAGTCTAACGTTGAAACAACGTTGGTTCTGCGTCATTTCAACAACATACAAAAAAAATGTTCAATGTGATGATGTTGATTCAATATGGAAAACCAAAGTAAAGGGATTTGGATCTTTTTTTTCCACTCAACTTCTAACCTAAATCCAATGAGATTGATAACATTTGCTGTTGATTTCATATTGAATTTACGTATATATTTACAGTCGTGGCCAAAAGTTTTGAGAATGACACAAATATTAATTTCCACAAAGTTTGCTGCTTCAGTGTCTTTAGATATTTTTGTCAGATGTTACTATGGGATACTGAAGTATAATTACAAGCATTTCATAAGTGTCAAAGGCTTTTATTGACAATTACATGAAGCAAAGAATCAATATTTGCAGTGTTGACCCTTCTTTTTCAAGACCTCTGCAATCCGCCCTGGCATGCTGTCAATTAACTTCTGGGCCACATCCTGACTGATGGCAGCCCATTCTTGCATAATCAATTCTTGAAGTTTGTCAGAATTTGTGGGTTTTTGTTTGTCCACCCGCCTCTTGAGGATGGACAAGTTCTCAATGGGATTCAAGTCTGGGGAGTTTCCTGGTCATGGACCCAAAATATTGATGTTTTGTTCCCCGGGCCACTTAGTTATCACTTTTGCCTCATGGCAAGGTGCTCCATCATGCTGGAAAAGGCATTGTTCGTCACCAAACTGTTCCTGGATGGCTGGGAGAAGTTGCTCTCGGAGGATGTGTTGGTACCATTCTTTATTCATGGCTGTGTTCTTAGGCAAAATTGTGAGTGAGCCCACACCCTTGGCTGAGAAGCAACCCCAGAAATGAATGGTCTCAGGATGCTTTACTGTTGGCATGACACAGGACTGATGGTAGCTCTCACCTTGTCTTCTCCGGACAAGCTTTTATCCGGATGCCCCAAACAATCGGAAAGGGGATTCATCAGAGAAAATGACTTTACCCCAGTCCTCATCAGTCCAATCCCTGTACCTTTTGCAGAATATCAGTCTGTCCTGGAGAGAAGTGGCTTTTTTGCTGCCCTCCTTGACACCAGGCCATCCTCCAAAAGTCTTCGCCTCACTGTGCATGCAGAATGCACTCAAACCTGCCTGCTGTCATTCCTGAGCAAGCTCTGTACTGGTGGTGCCCCGATCCCGCAGCTGAATCAACTTTAGAAGACGGTCCTGACGCTTGCTGGACTTTCTTGGGCGCCCTGAAGCCTTCTTCACAACAATTGAACCGCTGTCCTTGAAGTTCTTGATGATCTGATAAATGGTTGATTTAGGTGCAATCTTACTGGCAGCAATATCCTTGCCTGTGAAGCCCTTTTTGTGCAAAGCAATGATGACGGCACGTGTTTCCTTGCAGATAAGCATGGTTGACAGAAGAAGAACAATGATTCCAAGCACCACCATCCTTTTGAAGCTTCCAGTCTGTTATTCGAACTCAATCAGCATGACAGAGTGATTTCCAGCCTTGTCCTCGTCAACACTCACACCTGTGTTAACGAGATAATCACTGACATAATTTCAGCTGGACCTTTTTGGCAGGGCTGGAATGCAGTGGAAATGTTTTTTGGGGATTCAGTTCATTTGCATGGCAAAGAGGGACATTGCAATTAATTGCAATTCATCTGATCACTCTTCATAACATTCTGGAGTATATGCAAATTGGCATCATACAAACTGAGGCAGCAGACTTTGTGAAAATTTATATTTGTGTCATTCTCGAAATCTTTTGGCCACGACTGTATATAAATTAGATGTTAAACTGACTTCTATGACCAGTGGGTAGTGAGGTATTTAGGTAGATCCCTCACCTATCACCTCTAACATGACCCCTCCTCCCTGACCCCTGACCTCTTACCTCTGAGTACGGTGCGGCGGTCATCCACACAAGAGGGCCGTGTCTCCTGCTGAGGCTTCTGGGAAGTGTAGTGTACGGACCACTTTTTGTCCTCGTCCAGTCTGACAGCTAGAGAGAGAAACGGAGAGAGAGAAAAGAAAGAGACAGAGAGGTAGAAGGAGACAGAGAGGTAGAAGGAGACAGAGAGGTAGAGGGAGACAGAGAGGTAGAGAGAGACAGATAGGTAGAGAGAGACAGAGAGGTAGAGAGAGAGACAGAGAGGTAGAAGGAGACAGAGAGGTAGAAGGAGACAGAGAGGTAGAAGGAGACAGAGAGGTAGAAGGAGACAGAGAGGTAGAGAGAGACAGAGAGGTATAGGGAGGCAGAGAGGTAGAGAGAGAGACAGAGAGGTAGAGGGAGACAGAAAGGGAGAGAGAGAGAGAGGTAGAAGGAGTCAGAGAGGTAGAGGGAGACAGAAAGGTAGAGAGAGAGACAGCGAGGTAGAAGGAGACAGAGAGATATAGGGAGACAGAGAGGTAGAGGGAGAGAGAGAGGTAGCGAGAGAGACAGAGAGGTAGAGGGAGACAAAAAGGGAGAGAGAGAGAGGGGTAGAAGGAGACAGAGAGGTAGAGTGAGACAGAGAGGTAGAGTGAGACAGAGAGGTAGAGAGAGAGACAGAGAGGTAGAAGGAGACAGAGAGGTAGAGAGAGAGACAGAGAGATATAGGGAGACAGAGAGGTAGAGGGAGAGAGAGAGGTAGCGATAGAGACAGAGAGGTAGAGGGAGACAGAAAGGGAGAGAGAGAGAGGGGTAGAAGGAGACAGAAAGGGAGAGAGAGAGAGAGGTAGAAGGAGACAGAGAGGTAGAAGGAGACAGAGAGGTAGAGGGAGACAGAGAGGTAGAAGGAGACAGAGAGGTAGAGAGAGACCGAGAGGTAGAGAGAGACAGAGGGTAGAAGGAGACAGAGAGGTAGAAGGAGACAGAGGGTAGAGAGAGACAGAGAGGTATAGGGAGACAGAGAGGTAGAGGGAGACAGAGAGGTAGAGGGAGACAGAGAGGGAGAGAGAGACAGAGAGGTAGAGAGACAGAGAGGGAGAGAGAGACAGAGAGGTAGAAGGAGACAGATGGAAAAAAGAGAGAGACAGAGAGATGTTTATTTCCATTCATTACAACACGGACACAGGAAAACATACACACAAACACACAGGTTTCCTCCCAAATTACAAATAGTACCATTGTGTGTGTGTATGTGTGTGTGTGTGTGTGTGTGTGTGTGTGTGTGTGTATGTGTGTATGTGTGTATGTGTGTGTGTATGTGTGTATGTGTGTATGTGTGTGTGTGTGTGTGTGTGTGTGTGTGTGTGTGTGTGTGTGTGTGTGTGTGTGTGTGTGTGTGTGTGTGTGTGTGTGTGTGTGTGTGTGTGTGTGTGACCACAGTAGAGAGAACAGAGGGGATAATACAGCCTAAATATCCATCGGTCTATAATCTACCCCTGTAAAATCAACAAGCAGTCTCACGTAAAGCCAGTGTGTCTATGTGTGCTGATGACTCAACACTATACACATCACCTACTACGGCGACTGAAATCACTGCAGTACTTATTAACAAAGAGCTGCTGTTAGTTTCAGAATGGATGGCAAGGAAAAAGCTGGTCGTAAATATTTATAAATCTAAAAGCATCGTGTTTAGGACAAATCATTCACTGAACCCTAAACCCTTATTCACTTATCCCTAAACCCTCATTCAATACACCCTAAACCCTCATTCACTAAACCCTAAACCCCTCATTCACTTATCCCTAAACCCTCATTCACTAAACCCTAAACCCCTCATTCACTATACCCTAAACCCTCATTCACTAAACCCTAAACCCTCATTCACTTATCCCTAACCCCTCATTCACTTATCCCTAAACCCTCATTCACTAAACCCTAAACCCCTCATTCACTATACCCTAAACCCTCATTCACTAAACCCTAAACCCCTCATTCACTAAACCCTAAACCCTCATTCACTAAACCCTAAACCCTCATTCACTATACCCTAAACCCTCATTCACTAAACCCTAAACCCTCATTCACTAAACCCTAAACCCTCATTCACTAAACCCTAAATCTCAATTAAATCGTGTAATGAATAATGTGGACATTGAGCAAGTTGAGGGGACTAAACTGCTTGGAGTAACACTAGATTGTAAACTGTCATGGTCAAAACATATTGATACAACAGTAGCTAAATGGGGAGAAGTCTGTCCACAATAAAGTGCTGCTCTACCTTCTTAACAACACTATCAACAAGGTAGGTCCTACAGGTCCTAGTTTCTACCTTCTTAACAACACTATCAACAAGGTAGGTCCTACAGGCCCTAGTTTCTACCTTCTTAACAACACTATCAACAAGGTAGGTCCTACAGGTCCTAGTTTCTACCTTCTTAACAACACTATCAACGAGGCAGGTCCTACAAGTCCTAGTTTCTACCTTCTTAACAGCACTATCAACGAGGCAGGTCCTACAGGTCCTAGTTTCTACCTTCTTAACAGCACTATCAACGAGGCAGGTCCTACAGGTCCTAGTTTCTACCTTCTTAGCAGCACTATCAACGAGGCAGGTCCTGCAGGCCCTAGTTTTGTCGTTCCTGGACTACTGTTCAGTCGTGTGAGCAGGCGCCAGAAAAGAGGGACCTACATTTGGCTCAGAACAGAGCAGCACAGCTGGCCCTTAAATCAAATCAAATCAACATGTATTGGTCACATATACATCGTTAGAAGATGTTGATGCGAGTGTAGCGAAGTATACACAGAGAGCTCATATTAATAATATGCATGTAAATCTCTCCTGGCTCAAAGTGGAGAGATTGACTTCATCACCACCTGTTCTTCTAAGAAGTGTTGCCACGTTGAAAGCACCGAGGTGTCTGTTTAAACGACTAACACACAGCTCAGACACCCATGCATACCCCGCAAGACATGCCACCAGAAGGTCTCTTCACAGTCCCCAAGTCCAGAACAGACTATCGGAGGTGCACACTACTATATAGAGCCATGACTACATGGAACTCTATTCCACAGTACTACATAGAGCCATGACTACATGGAACTCTATTCCACAGTACTACATAGAGCCATGACTACATGGAACTCTATTCCACAGTACTACATAGAGCCATGACTACATGGAACTCTATTCCACAGTACTACATAGAGCCATGACTACATGGAACTCTATTCCACAGTACTACATAGAGCCATGACTACATGGAACTCAATTCCACAGTACTACATAGAGCCATGACCACATGGAACTCTATTCCACAGTACTACATAGAGCCATGGCTACATGGAACTCTATTCCACATCAGGTAACTGATGCAAGCAGTAGAATTTGATTTTTAAAAAATAGATAAAAATACACCTTATGGAACAACGGGGACTGTGAAGAGACACACCAGTGCCGTTTCAGATCCAGGAGGGTTTTGTTTTCCTGAGCACGGCCTTATTTCTAATACAGCATATTGGATGACTGTCATTCATGTTCCATTCGCCTGGTTCAATGTAACAGTGATACGTGTAGGCTACTGCATGATACTCTAATTTCTCTATGTTGCTACAACCTAGCCTATGAATGAAAGCTTGCAACGTACTGTAGGTGCACACAGGTCGAGAGACAAATTTGAGGTGACAGACAATGACATTCAATACCGCCTTGCACACTGTTGCCTGCATGTAGCTGATAGTGGGTGTAATCTTTAGTCCAGCAGTTGCAAAACAGAGTTAATTTTGGACAAATTCAGGTATGTTTATCCCCTGTTTCCGTTTGCTTACATTTAAGAAACGTTTTTACGACAGAATCTGACGGAATGAATACACCCCTGATCCCACGTGAACACAGTTCACTTTCATAGCAGTCAAGTTGTATTCCTTCTGGCATCTACGTTATGCACTCTTCTACTTTCACCTCTTGCCGTCTCTCTCTCTTGCTGTCTCTCTCTCTCTCTCTTGGTGTCTCTCTCTCTCTCTTGCCGTCTCTCTCTCTCTCTCTTGCCGTCTCTCTCTCTCTTGCCGTCTCTCTCTCTCTCTCTTGCTGTCTCTCTCTCTCTCTTGCCGTCTCTCACTCTCTCTCTTGCTGTCTCTCTCTCTCTCTTGCTGTCTTTCTCTCTCTTGCCGTCTCTCTCTCTTGCTGTCTCTCTCTCTCTCTCTCTCTTGGCGTCTCTCTCTCTCTCTTGCCGTCTCTCTCTCTCTCTCTTGCCGTCTCTCTCTCTCTCTCTTGCCGTCTCTCTCTCTCTCTCTTGCCGTCTCTCTCTCTCTCTCTTGCCGTCTCTCTCTCTCTCTCTTGCTGTCTCTCTCTCTCTCTTGCCGTCTCTCTCTCTCTCTCTCTCTCTCTTGCCGTCTCTCTCTCTCTCTCTTGGCGTCTCTCTCTCTCTCTTGCCGTCTCTCTCTCTCTCTCTTGCTCTCTCTCTCTCTCTTGCCGTCTCTCTCTCTCTCTCTCTTTCGTCTCTCTCTCTCTCTCTTGCCGTCTCTCTCTCTCTCTCTTGCTGTCTCTCTCTCTCTCTTGCCGTCTCTCTCTCTCTCTCTCTCTTGCCGTCTCTCTCTCTCTCTCTTGCCGTCTCTCTCTCTCTCTCTCTCTTGCCGTCTCTCTCTCTCTCTCTTGCTGTCTCTCTCTCTCTCTCTCTTGCTGTCTTTCTCTCTCTTGCCGTCTCTCTCTCTCGCTGTCTCTCTCTCGCTGTCTCTCTCTTGCCGTCTCTCTCTCTCTCGCTCTCTTGCCGTCTCTCTCTCTCTCTTGCCGTCTCTCTCTCTCTCTTGCCATCTCTCTCTCTTTCCTTGCTATTTGTCTTTTTCCATGCTGTCTCTCTCTCTATCTTTCCTTGCTGTCTCTCTCTCTCTTGCTGTCTCTCTCTCTCTCGCTGTCTCTCTCTATCTTTCCTTCGCTTAGGAATTTCAATACACAACACATCAGCTGACCAGGTGAGAAAAAAAGAAATCTTTGGAGGGAGCTGAAAGTCCGTATTGCCCAGCGACAGCCTCGAAACCTGAAGGATCTGGAGGAGACCTGAAGGTCTGTATGGAGGAGTGGGCCAAAGTCCCTGCTGCAGTGTAAAAACCTGGTCAAGAACTACAGGAAACGATCTCTGTAATTGCAAACAAAGTTTTCGGGTACCAAATATTAAGTTCTGCTTTTCTGATGTATCAAATACTTATGTCATGCAATAAAATGCAAATTAATTATACAATGTGATTTTCTGGATTTCCGTCTCTCACAGTTGAAGTGTACCTATGATAAAAAAAAAATACAGACCTCTACATGCTTTGTAAGTAGGAAAACCTGCAAATTCGGCAGTGTATCAAATACATTTTCTCCCCGCTGTATATCTAGTGGGTGTAACAATGTTACATGATGTACTATTTTTTATTTTGTTTTATGTGTGATGTAAGTGTCTTAATGTGTTTGGACCCCAGGGGAAGGAGGGGAGGGTGACATGGCTAGGGAGGAAGGGGAGGGAGGGAGGGAGGGAGGGAGGAAGGGGAGGGAGGGAGGAAGGGGAGGGAGGAAGGGGAGGGAGGGAAGTATAGAAGGAGGAAGGGGAGGGAGAAAGGGGAGGAAGGAGGGGAGGGAGGGAGGAAGGGGAGGGAGGAAGGGGAGGGAGGGAAGTATAGAAGGAGGAAGGGGAGGGAGAAAGGGGAGGGAAGGAGGGGAGGGAGGGAGGAAGGAAGGGGAGGGAAGGAGGAAGGGGAGGTATAGAGGAGGAAGAGGAGGGAGGAAGGGGAGGGAGAGGAGATGACCTGGCTCGGAAGGGAGGGAGGGCGGGAGGTTACCTGGCTGGGGAGGGAGGGAGGGAGGGAGGGAGGGAGGGAGGAGGTTACCTGGCTGGGTAGGGAGGGAGGGAGGGAGGGAGGAAGGTGACCTCTGCAGAGGGAGGGATTGAGGAATGGGAGGTGACCTGGCGGTGGAGGGAGGGAGAAATTTAGGAAGGGGAGGAGAGGAGAGGGGACCTAGGAAGGGAGGGAGGGATTGAGGGGAATGGGAGGGAGGAGAGTAATGGGAGGGAGGAGAGGTGACCTGGCTGGGGAGGGAGGGATTGAGGAAGGAGGGGAGGGGAGGGGACCTAGCTGGGGAGGGAGGGAGGGATTTAGGAATGGGTGTGAGGGGAGGGGACCTGGCTGGGGAGGGAGGGATTGAGGAAGGAGGGAGGAGAGGTGACCTGGCTGGGGAGGGAGGGATTGAGTAAGGAGGGGAGGGGACCTAGCTGGGGAGGGAGTGATTTAGGAAGGAGGGAAGGGGAGGGGACCTAGCTGGGGAGGGAGGGAGGGATTTAGGAATGGGTGTGAGGGGAGGGGACCTGGCTGGGGAGGGAGGGAAGGGATTGAGGAATGGGAGGGAGGAGAGGGGACCTGGCTGGGGAGGGAGGGATTGAGGAATGGGAGGGAGGAGAGGTGACCTAGCTGGGGAGGGAGGGATTGAGGAAGGAGGGGAGGAGAGGTGACCTGGCTGGGGAGGGAGGGAGGGATTTAGGAATGGGAGGGAGGGGAGGAATTTAGGAAGGGGAGGGGACCTAGCTGGGGAGGGAGGGAAGGGATTGAGGAATGGGAGGGAGGGGAGGGGACCTGGCTGGGGAGGGAGGGAAGGGATTGAGGAATGGGAGGGAGGGGAGGGGACCTGGCTGGGGAGGGAGGGAAGGGATTGAGGAATGGGAGGGAGGGGAGGGGACCTGGCTGGGGAGGGAGGGAGGGAGGGAGGGGAGGTGGGCTGGCTGTGTAATATATCCATGGCCTGGCATGTGAAACCAACCTCCTTAGAATGAAACACCTCTAACACACACACACTCTTCTGTTTCGCCCTCTCCTCTCTCCTCTCAGCACTAGTCAAGGTGACCTAGGAGAAACACTGCACTGAGTATTGGGGACGTGTGCATACAGCTTCATTCACACACACACACGCACGCATGCACACACACACACACACACACATACACACGTGCCTGTATTCACACACGTACGCATGCACACACACACTCTCACACTCACACAAACAAACAAACACACACACACACAAACACACAAACAACTGCATCTTGCCTATGCCGCTCTGTACCATCACTCATTCATATATCTTTATGTACATATTCTTTATCCCTTTACACTTGTGTGTATAAGGTAGTAGTTTTGGAATTGTTAGCTAGATTACTCGTTGGTTATTACTGCATTGTCGGAACTAGAAGCACAAGCATTTCGCTACACTCGCATTAACATCTGCTAACCATGTGTATGTGACAAATAAAATATGATTTGAAGTCTCCAGCATCTTCTTTGCATGTTGTCCTGGAGCTCCCCTGGACCATCGAGGTCACTACATACACAAGCCTCTGAATCTGAAGTTGAGTAATTCAGATTCAGACATATCTCATTCCCTCCTCACACACATGCTCTCATCTCATCACAGTCTCACACGAATTAGGTCTCACAGTCTCACACTAATTAGGTCTCACAGTCTCACACGAATTAGGTCTCACAGTCTGACACTAATTAGGTCTCACAGTCTCACACTAATTAACTCTCACAGTCTCACACTAATTAGGTCTCACAGTCTCACACTAATTAGGTCTTAAAGGTTTTAAAGACTATTCAAAACCGTAACCTTTACCTCAACCATTCTGAGATGATGCTTAACCTTAAGAGTGTCATGTTTGAACCCAGAGATAGAGCGTTGATGTTTTTGTTTTAAGCCAATCCCAAACCTTAATCATCCGGAGTTAATGCCTAAATCTTAAACATTTAAAAACGAACTTCGAAATATGACATTTGAGAAAAAATGGAAGAATGTCTAATTCTGATCTGGTGAGACTGTGTGAGCTACTTGGGGATTTACACCCAAGTTTTCTAGTGGCCAGTCTAGAAGGCGTTACCTGACGTCCTCAGGACATGGATAGACGTCCAATTTCGAAGTCACTCTTGAGCGATCTGCCTGCTCACAGAGACAAACCCCTAACACACCCCTGTCACAGAATAGTCACACAGTGTCTTACCGCTGTTGTTCCTGTTGAAGTACTTCAGGACAGACTTGAGAGCCAAGCTGATGAACACCATGACTGAGGCTGAGGTGTGATGTGTGTGTTATCCCACTCCAGCGATGGATAAAAACGACTCCCGGTCGCTCCTCTATTAGAGGTGTGGCAAGAAAAAAGAGGAGGAGGAGGGAGGATGTGCTGTGAAGAGATCGAGGTAAAGCACTGCCACGCGACTCACACTGCACCACTCTTCTCCTCTCTCCGTCCCTCCCTCCATCCGTCCGTCCGTCCGTCCCTCACTCCCTCCCTCCCTCGCTCCATCCCTCCCTCCCTCCCTCCCTCTCTCTCTCCCTCCCTCGCTCCATCCCTCCCTCCCTCTCTCCCTCCCTCGCTCCCTCCCTCCCTCCCTCCCTCCCTCCCTCCCTCCCTCTGTCCGTCCGTCCCTCCCTCCCACCTCCTCCTTCCCCCTATCCGCCAAATCCAGACGCACCTTTTGTGTCATAGTGGAGTACAGCAGTTATAAACTAGGTGTTTTTGAAACTCAGTTTTACAGACAGTCTACTAGTCATATTAATACACATATTAAAGCTCCCTCTCTTCTCCTCCTCCTCCACTCCTTCCCCTGCCTTCCCTCTCCCCACCCATTCTACCCTCCCTCTCCCTCTCCCCACCCATTCTACCCTCCCTCTCCCCACCCATTCTACCCTCCCTCTCCCCACCCATTCTACCATTCTACCCTCCCTCTCCCCACCCATTCTACCCTCCCTCTCCCCACCCATTCTACCCTCCCTCTCCCCACCCATTCCACCCTCCCTCTCCCCACCCATTCTACCCTCCCTCTCCCCACCCATTATACCCTCCCTCTCCCCACCCATTCTACCCTCCCTCTCCCCACCCATTCTACCCTCCCTCTCCCCACCCATTCTACCCTCCCTCTCCCCACCCATTCTACCCTCCCTCTTTCTCTCCCCACCCATTCTATCCTCCCTCTCCCCACCCATTCTACCCTCCCTCTCCCTCTCCCCACCCATTCTATCCTCCCTCTCCCCACCCATTCTACCCTCCCTCTTTCTCTCCCCACCCATTCTATCCTCCCTCTCCCCACCCATTCTACCCTCCCTCTCCCTCTCCCCACCCATTCTACCCTCCCTCTCCCCACCCATTCTACCCTCCCTCTCCCCACCCATTCTACCCTCCCTCTCCCCACCCATTCCACCCTCCCTCTCCCCACCCATTCTACCCTCCCTCTCCCCACCCATTATACCCTCCCTCTCCCCACCCATTCTACCCTCCCTCTCCCTCTCCCCACCCATTCTACCCTCCCTCTCCCCACCGATTCTACCCTTCCTCTCCCCACCCATTCTACCCTCCCTCTCCCCACCCATTCTACCCTCCCTCTCCCTCTCCCCACCCATTCTACCCTCCCTCACCCTCTCCCCACCCATTCTATCCTCCCTCTCCCCACCCATTCTACCCTCCCTCTTTCTCTCCCACCCATTCTATCCTCCCTCTCCCCACCCATTCTACCCTCCCTCTCCCTCTCCCCACCCATTCTATCCTCCCTCTCCCCACCCATTCTACCCTCCCTCTCCCCACCCATTCTACCTCCCTCTCCGCACCCATAATAGTGAAACTCCACAATGCCCATCCCTCCCAGTGATGGATGTTTCATCCAAACCGGCAGCTTGTCTCATCACCATAGAGACCACCTGCCCTGCACTCCAAACACACACACACAGAGAGCAGATAGAGACAGATCTGAATCTGCCACAGTAACAGTCCTGGTAGGGACATCTGGCAAGTGGTGAAGAAAGAAACCTTTTTGGTTCTGCTCAGACCACACACACACACACACACACAAACACACACACACACACACACACACACACACACACACACACACACACACACACACACACACACACACACACACACACACACACACACACACACACACACACACACACACATGTTCGGAAGCACATGTATGTGTACACACACACACACACTGCAGAGTGTTGGCAGGAGTCCAGTATGTTTTTTTGTTTGTTTTGTGTGTAGATCTCCAGTGATCAAGGTCATCCTAAGATACTGCATTATACACGCACACACACACACACACACACATGCACACGCACTCGCACACACGCACAGACACACACCTCCAGCCAAGCTTGTGCCAGTTACAGTAGTGTAACTAGGACACCAGTTTTAGTCATGTTATAAATATGTTCATTTACTGGGACAGGCTAGTATCATTTAGTCATGCTATAAATATGTTCATTTACTGGGACAGGCTAGTATCATTTAGTCATGCTATAAATATGTTCATTTACTGGGACAGGCTAGTATCATTTAGTCATGCTATAAATATGTTCATTTACTGGGACAGGCTAGTATCATTTAGTCATGTTATAAATATGTTCATTTACTGGGACAGGCTAGTATCATTTAGTCATGTTATAAATATGTTCATTTACTGGGACAGGCTAGTATCATTTAGTCATGCTATAAATATGTTCATTTACTGGGACAGGCTAGTATCATTTAATCATGTTATAAATATGTTCACTGACTGGGACGAGGCTAATGTCATTTTTATTACAGAAACTGCAGAAATGTCACGCATGAAATAATCTACAATAAAATGTTATATTATGACAGTGTATTTATCAGTAGCTTTATCACTAGTAAGGACATCAATGAAGACAAAAACAGTAGCATTAATATCATCTTCATTACTAGCATCAGTAGCATCATCATTATTAGTGCCATAGGAGTTAGCATCAGTAGTGTCATCATTATTAGTGCCGTAGGAGTTAGCATCATTAGCATCATCATTGTTAGTGCCATGGGAGTTAGCATCATTAGCATCCTCATTATTAGTGCCATAGGAGTTAGCATCAGTAGCATCATCATTATTAGTGCCATAGGAGTTAGCATCAGTAGCGTCATCATTATTAGTGCCGTAGGAGTTAGCATCATTAGCATCATCATTAATAGTGCCATGGGAGTTAGCATCATTAGCATCCTCATTATTAGTGCCATAGGTGTTAGCATCATTAGCATCATCATTATTAGTGCCGTAGGAGTTAGCATCATTAGCATCATCATTGTTAGTGCCATAGGAGTTAGCATCAGTAGCGTCATCATTATTAGTGCCGTAGGAGTTAGCATCAGTAGCGTCATCATTATTAGTGCCGTAGGAGTTAGCATCATTAGCATCATTAGCATCATCATTATTAGTGCCGTAGGAGTTAGCATCATTAGCATCCTCATTATTAGTGCCATAGGAGTTAGCATCATTAGCATCCTCATTATTAGTGCCATAGGAGTTAACATCATTAGCATCCTTATTATTAGTGCCATAGGAGTTAGCATCATTAGCGTCATCATTATAAGTTAAATAGGAGTTAGCATCAGTAACATCATCATTATTAGTGCCGTAGGAGTTTGCAGCATTATTATCCTCATTATTAGTGCCATAGGAGTTAGCATCATTAGCATCCTCATTATTAGAGCCATGGGAGTTAGTATCAGTAACATCATCCTTATTAGTGCCGTAGGAGTTTGCAGCATTATTATCCTCATTATTAGTGCCATAGGAGTTAGCATCATTAGCATCCTCATTATTAGAGCCATGGGAGTTAGTATCAGTAACATCATCCTTATTAGTGCCATAGGAGTTAGCATCATTAGCATCCTCATTATTAGTGCCATAGGAGTTAGCATCGTTTGCTTCCTTATTATTAGTGCCATAGGAGTTAGGATCAGCTGACAAGGTACAAATCTGTCGTTCTGCCCCTGAACAGGCAGTTAACCCACTGTTCCTAGGCCGTCATTGAAAATAAGAATTTGTTCTTAACTGTAAAATAAAGGTAAAATTAAAAATTAAAAAAATTAAAATTAAATTCTGCCTATCTCTGAAACTCACTTAAATAATACTTTGATAATACAGTGGTAGCAATAAATGGTTATAACATCTACAGAAAAGACAGAAATGCCAACGGGGGAGGTGTTGCTGTTTTATTCAGAACCACATTACTGTAAGGCTTAGAGATGATCAAATGTTAAATATTGTTGAAGTAATATGGGTATAGGTTAATCTGTCTTACCGAAAGCCCATTCTTGTGGGAAGCCACTATAGACCACCAAGTGCTAGTCAGTAAATGGATAATTTGTGTGAAATGCTTGGTAATGTATGTGAAGTGCTTGATAACAGAGAAGTATATTTTTTGGGGTGATTTAAACACCGACTGGCTTTTCATCAAGCAAAGGAATGAAATCATCAACATGTATTGATCACATCTTTACTAATGCTGCAGAAATTAGCTTTAAAGCAGTATCCAGATCCATAGGATGTAGTGATCACAATAGAGTAGCCGTATCTAGGAAAACCAGTTCCAAAGGCTGGGTCTAATATAGTGTATAAGAGGTCATACAATAAGTTCTGTAGTGATTCATATTAAGTTGATGATGTAAAGAATAGTTGCTGGTCCGTGGTGTGTAATGAGGAGCAACCAGACGCTGCACTTGACACATTTATGAAATTGCTTATTCCAGTTACTAATAAGCTCGTACCCATTAAGACAATTATTTGTAAAAACTGTTAAATCACCTTGGATTGATGAGGAATTGAAAAATGGTATGTTGAGATGGATGAGGCAAAAGGTATGGCAATTAAGTCTGGCAGCCCGACTGATTGGCAAACATACTGCAAATCAAGACACTATGTGGCTAAACTGAATAAAAAGAAGAAACTACACTATGAAACAAAGATCAATTACATAAAGAATGATAGGGGCAACTTAAATGAAATTTTGGAGAAAAGAAAGCCAACTCGGTTCCATCATTCATTGAATCAGATGGCTCATTCACCACAAAGCCCACTGATATTGTCAACTACTTCAATGACTTTTTCTTTGGCAAGATAAGCAAACGTCAGAAACAAACGCTGACACTACACATCCAAGTACAGTGGGGCAAAAAGTATTTAGTCAGCCACCAATTGTGCAAGTTCTCCCACTTAAAAATATGAGAGAGGCTTGTAATTTTCATCATAGGTACACTTCAACTATGACAGACAAAATTAGGAAGAAAAAAAACAGAAAATCACATTGTAGGATTTTTTATGAATTTATTTGCAAATTATGGTGGAAAATAAGTATTTATCAATTGTTCTTTTGACTTCCGTAAAGTCAGTATGGAAGAGGTGAAAAAAGTATTTTTGTCTATCAACAATGACAAGCCACTGGGGTCTGACAATCTGGATGGAAAATTACTGAGGTTAACAGCGGACAATATTGCCACTCTTATTTGCCACATCTTCAATTTAAACCTACTAGAAAGTGTGTGCCTCAGGCCTGGAGGGAAGCTAAAGTCATTCCACTACCCAAGAATAGTAAAGCCCCCTTTACTGGCTCAAATTGACGCCCAATTAGCCTGTTATCAACCCTTAGTAAACATCTGGAGAAAATTGTGTTTGACTAGATACTAGAGGTCGACCGATTATGATTTTTCGACGCCGATACCGATTATTGAAGGACCCCCCCCCAAAAGCCGATACCGATTAATCGGCCGATTTAAAAAAAAAAAAAAATTTGTAATAATGACAATTACAACAATACTGAATGAACACTTATTTTAACTTAATATCATGCATAAATAAAATCAATTTAGCCAAAAATGTAATGAAACTTGTTCAATTTGGTTTAAATAATGCAAAAACAAAGTGTTGGAGAAGAAAGTAATATGTGCCACATAAAAAAGCTAACGTTTCAGTTCCTTGCTCAGAACATGAGAATATATGAAAGCTGGTGGTTCCTTTTAACAGGGGTCTTCAATATTCCCAGGTAAGAAGTTTTAGTTTGTAGTTATTATAGGAATTATAGGACAATTTCTCTCTATACGATTTGTATTTCATATACCTTTGACTATTGAATGTTCTTATAGGCACTTTAGTATTGCCAGTGTAACAGTATAGCTTCCGTCCCTCTCCTCGCCCCTACCTGGGCTCGAACCAGAAACACATCGACAACAGCCACCCTCGAAGCAGCGTTACCCATCGCTCCACAAAAGCTTGCAGAGTAAGGGGAACAACCACTCCAAGTCTCAGAGCGAGTGACATTTTAAATGCTATTAGCGCGCTCCCCGCTAACTAGCTAGCCATTTCACATTGGTTACACCAGCCTAATCTCGGGAGTTGATAGGCTTGAAGTCATAAACAGCTCAATGCTTGAAGCACAACGAAGAGCTGCTGGAAAAACGCACGTAAGTGCTGTTTGAATGAATGCTTACGAGCCTGCTGGTGCCTACCATCGCTCAGTCAGACTGCTCTATCAAATCATAGACTTAGTTATAACATAATAACACACAGAAATATGAGCCTTAGGTCATTAATATAGTCGAATCTCGAAACTAATCATCTCGAAAACAAGACGTTTATTCTTTCAGTGAAATACGGACCCGTTACCTATTACATTACATAATTACGTAAAATTCTGGCAAATTAGTCGGCCCAAACTGTTGCATATACATTGACTGCGTGCAATGAACGCAAGAGAAGTGACACAATTTGACCTGGTTAATATTGCCTGCTAACCTGGATTTCCTTTAGCAAAATATGCAGGTTTAAAAATATATACTTCTGTGTATTGATTTTAAGAAAGGCATTGATGTTTATGGTTAGGTACACGTTGGAGCAAGACAGTCCTTTTTCACGAATACGCACCGCATCGACTATATGCAACGCAGGACACGCTAGATAAACTAGTAATATCATCAACCATGTGTAGTTAACTAGTGATTATAATTGATTGACTGTTTTTTTATAAGATAAGTTTAATGCTAGCTAGCAATTTACCTTGGCTTCTTACTGCATTCGCGTAACAGGCAGTCTCCTCGTGGAGTGCAATGTAATCAGGTGGTTAGAGCGTTGGACTAGTTAACTGTAAAGTTGCAAGATTGAATCCCCGAGCTGACAAGGTAAAAATCTGTCATTCCGCCCGTGAACAAGGCAGTTAACCCACCGTTCCTAGGTTCCGTCATTGAAAATAAGAATGTGTTCTTAACTGACTTGCCTAGTTAAATCAAATTAAATAAAGGTGTAAAAAAATATATTTAAAAAAATCTGACAAATCGGTGTCGAAATATACCAATTTCCCATTGTTATGAAAACTTGAAATCGGCGCTAATTAATCGGCCATTCCGATTAATCGGTCGACCTCTACTAGATACAATGCTATTTCACTGCAAACAAAATGACAACAGACTTTCAGCACGCCTACACATTTTTTTTCTCCACATTTTCAAACAGTCAAATTTATATTTTCTCACACATACATTTGTGTGAGTTTTTTCTTTCCTGAGTATTCTCAGAGTAATTCATAATTTTCGATGAACAAATAAGGTTTTATATGTAAGATAGTAAAATAAAGAGCTAAATGATTGATTATTATTATATTATTATTTATGCCCCGGTCCTATAAGAGCTCTTTGTCACTTCCCACGAGCCGGGTTGTGACAAAAAGTCACACTCATTTTTTAATGTTTAATAAATATGTGGCAAAAAAAAAAACATTTCAGAGTGCGCTGACCCTGGTGCTAGAGGGGGTACAGCTGACCCTGGTGCTAGAGGGGGTACAGCTGACCCTGGTGCTAGAGGGGGTACAGTTGACCCTGGTGCTAGAGGGGGTACAGCTGACCCTGGTGCTAGAGGGGGTACAGCTGACCCTGGTGCTAGAGGGGGTACAGCTGACCCTGGTGCTAGAGGGGGTACAGCTGACCCTGGTGCTAGAGGAGGTACAGCTGACCCTGGTGCTAGAGGGGGTACAGCTGACCCTGGTGCTAGAGGGGGTACAGCTGACCCTGGTGCTAGAGGGGGTACAGCTGACCCTGGTGCTAGAGGAGGTACAGCTGACCCTGGTGCTAGAGGGGGTACAGCTGACCCTGGTGCTAGAGGGGGTACAGCTGACCCTGGTGCTAGAGGGGGTAAAGCTGACCCTGGTGCTAGAGGGGGTACAGCTGGAGGTTGAAAGTTTGAAGGGGTACGGGACTATAAAAAGAACCGCTGACATAGAGCCATGTCTACATGGAACTCTATTCCAAGTCAAGTAACTGATGCAGTAAAATTTGATTTAAAAAACATTAAATAAACAGATAAAAATACACCTTATGGAACAGCGGGGACTGTGAAGAGACACACACATAGACACAGACACATGCACACACACACATGAATACATACGCACCTATACACACACACACGATAACATACACATTATACACACACACACACACACGATAACATTCACATTACACACACACACACACACACATGGATTTAGTACTGTAGATATGTGGTAGTGGTGGAGTGAGTGCACACAGTGTGTTGTGAAATCTGTGAATGTATTGTCATGTTTTTAAAATTGTATAACGTGACTTAATTTTGCTGGACCACAGGAAGAGTAGCTGCTGCCTCTGCAGCTCATGGAGATCCTTAATAATAAATACAAATACAAACCTGTAGCGCCATCGTTACCAACATCCATTTAAATTAGCATTACTATCCTCATCGTTATTAGAACCATAGGAGTTAGCATCCGTAGCATCATGGTTATTGAAAGCCATTGAAATTAGCATTACTATCCTCATCGTTATTAGAACCATAGGAGTTAGCATCCGTAGCATCATGGTTATTGAAAGCCATTGAAATTAGCATTACTATCCTCATCGTTATTAGAACCATAGGAGTTAGCATCCGTAGCATCATGGTTATTGAAAGCCATTGAAATTAGCATTGCTAGCTAGAATCATTAAATGCCTGTGCTGTGGCTGGCCAAGAACACTCACAGGTCAGTAGCTAGCAGACAATGTATATCTGAGTGACAGTAGTTGTTGGAAACGAAAGCCTGTTTGTCACTTAACCTACGTACCTAGAATTAGACATGTTTACTGCTCTCCCCGTATGGACAGACATAGGTACAGGACAGACGTATGGACAGACATAGGTACAGGACAGACGTATGGACAGACATAGGTACAGGACAGACGTATGGACAGGACAGACGTATGGACAGACATAGGTACAGGACAGACGTAGGTACAGGACAGACGTATGGACAGACATAGGTACAGGACAGACATAGGTACAGGACAGACGTATGGACAGGACAGATATAGGTACAGGACAGACATAGGTACAGGACAGACATAGGTACAGGACAGACATAGGTACAGGACAGACATAGGTACAGGACAGACATAGGTAGAGGACAGATGTATGGACAGACATAGGTACAGGACAGACATAGGTACAGGACAGACATAGGTACAGGACAGACATAGGTACAGGACAGACGTAGGTACAGGACAGACATAGGTACAGGACAGACATAGGGACAGGACAGAGGTATGGACAGACATAGGTACTGGACAGACATAGGTACAGGACAGACATAGGTACAGGACAGACATAGGTACAGGACAGACATAGGTACAGGACAGACGTATGGACAGACATAGGTACAGGACAGACATAGGTACAGGACAGACGTATGGACAGACATAGGTACAGGACAGACATAGGTACGGGACAGACATAGGTACAGGACAGACATAGGTACAGGACAGACGTAGGTACAGGACAGACGTATGGACAGACATAGGTACAGGACAGATGTATGGACAGACATAGGTACAGGACAGACATAGGTACAGGACAGACGTAGGTACAGGACAGACGTATGGACAGACATAGGTACAGGACAGACGTAGGTACAGAACAGCCATAGGTACAGGACAGACGTATGGACAGACATAGGTACAGGACAGACGTATGGACAGACATAGGTACAGGACAGACAGGACAGACAGACATAGTACAGGACAGACATGGGTACAGGACAGACAGGACAGACGTATGGACAGACAGACATAGGTACAGGACAGACATAGGTACAGGACAGAGGTACAGGACAGACATAGGTACAGGACAGACATAGGTACAGGACAGACATAGGTACAGGACAGACGTATGGACAGACATAGGTACAGGACAGACATAGGTACAGGACAGACATAGGTACAGGACAGACATAGGTACAGGACAGACATAGGTACAGGACAGACATAGGTACAGGACAGACATAGGTACAGGACAGACATAGGACAGACATACAGGACAGACATAGGTACAGGACAGACATAGGTACAGGACAGGGACAGGACACATAGGTACAGGACAGACATAGGTACAGGACAGACATAGGTACAGGACAGACGTAGGACAGACACAGGTACAGGACAGACATAGGTACAGGACAGACGTAGGTATGGACAGGACAGACATAGGTACAGGACAGACGTATGGACAGACATAGGACAGGACATGGACGTAGGACATAGGTACAGGACAGACGTAGGTACAGGACAGACAGACATAGGTACAGGACAGGCGTGGTACAGGACAGACGTATGGACAGACATAGGTACAGGACAGACATAGGTACAGGACAGACATAGGTACAGGACAGACGTGGGTACAGGACAGACGTATGGACAGACATAGGTACAGGACAGACATAGGTACAGGACAGACATAGGTACAGGACAGACATAGGTACAGGACAGACGTATGGACAGACATAGGTACAGGACAGACGTAGGTACAGGACAGACGTATGGGACAGACGTACAGGGTACAGGACAGACATAGGTACAGGACAGACGTATGGACAGACATACAGGACAGACAGGACAGACGTATGGGTACAGACATAGACAGGACAGACGTATGGACAGACATAGGTACAGGACAGACATAGGTACAGGACAGACATAGGTACAGGACAGACGTATGGACAGACATAGGTACAGGACAGACATAGGGACAGGACAGACGTACAGGACAGGACAGACGTGGGTACAGGACAGACGTATGGACAGACATAGGTACAGGACAGACGTATGGACAGACATAGGTACAGGACAGACGTAGGTACAGGACAGACGTATGGACAGACATAGGTACAGGACAGACGTAGGTACAGGACAGACGTATGGACAGACGTGGTACAGGACAGACGTATGGACAGGGTACAGGACAGACGTATGGACAGACATAGGTACAGGACAGACGTAGGTACAGGACAGGTACAGACGTATGGGACAGACATAGGTACAGGACAGACGTAGGTACAGGACAGACGTATGGACAGACATAGGTACAGGACAGACATAGGTACAGGACAGACGTATGGACAGACATAGGTACAGGACAGACATAGGTACAGGACAGACGTAGGACAGACATAGGTACAGGACAGACGTATGGACAGACATAGGTACAGGACAGACGTATGGACAGACATAGGTACAGGACAGACGTAGGTACAGGACAGACGTATGGACAGACATAGGTACAGGACAGACGTAGGTACAGGACAGGCGTAGGACAGACATAGGTACAGGACAGACAGGACAGACATACAGACGTAGGTACAGGACAGACGTATGGACAGACATAGGTACAGGACAGACGTAGGTACAGGACAGACGTATGGACAGACATAGGTACAGGACAGACGTAGGTACAGGACAGACGTAGGACAGACATAGGTACAGGACAGACATAGGTACAGGACAGACATAGGTACAGGACAGACGTAGGTACAGGACAGACATAGGTACAGGACAGACGTAGGACAGGACAGACGTACAGACAGACGTAGGTACAGGACAGACGTATGGACAGACAGACATAGGTACAGGACAGACGTATGGACAGACATAGGTACAGGACAGACATAGGTACAGGACAGACGTATGGACAGACATAGGTACAGGACAGACGTAGGTACAGGACAGACGTATGGACAGACGTAGGTACAGGACAGACGTAGGTACAGGACAGACGTATGGACAGACACAGACATAGGTACAGGACAGACGTAGGTACAGGACAGACGTATGGACAGACATAGGTACAGGACAGACGTAGGTACAGGACAGACGTATGGACAGACGTAGGTACAGGACAGACAGGACAGGACAGACATAGGTACAGGACAGACATGGACAGACATAGGTACAGGACAGACATAGGTACAGGACAGACGTATGGACAGACATAGGTACAGGACAGACGTAGGTACAGGACAGACATAGGTACAGGACAGACATAGGACAGGACAGACAGGGACAGACGTAGGTACAGGACAGACGTATGGACAGACATAGGTACAGGACAGACGTAGGTACAGGACAGACATGGGACAGACATAGGTACAGGACAGACGTAGGTACAGGACAGACGTGTGGACAGACATAGGTACAGGACAGACGTAGGTACAGGACAGACGTATGGTACAGGAAAGACATAGGTACAGGACAGACATAGGTACAGGACAGACGTATGGACAGACATAGGTACAGGACAGACATAGGTACAGGACAGACGTATGGACAGACATACAGGACAGACGTATACAGGACAGACATAGGTACAGGACAGACGTAGGTACAGGACAGACATAGGTACAGGACAGACGTAGGTACAGGACAGACGTATGGACAGACGTAGGTACAGGACAGACGTAGGTACAGGACAGACGTATGGACAGACATAGGTACAGGACAGACGTATGGACAGACATAGGTACAGGACAGACGTAGGTACAGGACAGACGTATGGACAGACATAGGTACAGGACAGACATAGGTACAGGACAGACATAGGTACAGGACAGACATAGGTACAGGACAGACGTATGGACAGACAGACGTACAGGACAGACATAGGTACAGGACAGACATAGGTACAGGACAGACGTATGGACAGACATAGGTACAGGACAGACGTAGGTACAGGACAGACGTATGGACAGGACAGGACAGACGTAGGTACAGGACAGACGTATGGACAGACATAGGTACAGGACAGACGTAGGTACAGGACAGACGTATGGACAGACATAGGTACAGGACAGACGTGGGTACAGGACAGACAGGACAGGCGTATGGACAGACATAGGTACAGGACAGACATAGGTACAGGACAGACATAGGTACAGGACAGACGGTATGGACAGACATAGGTACAGGACAGACATAGGTACAGGACAGAGTACAGACATAGGTACAGGACAGACATAGGTACAGGACAGACATAGGTACAGGACAGACGTATGGACAGACATAGGTACAGGACAGACATAGGTACAGGACAGACGTATGGACAGACGTAGGTACAGGACAGACAGACATAGGTACAGGACAGACATACAGGGTACAGGACAGACGTAGGTACAGGACAGACGTATGGACAGACATAGGTACAGGACAGACGTAGGTGTACAGGACAGACGTATGGACAGACAGGACAGTACAGGACAGGACAGACGGACAGACATGGTACAGGACAGACGTAGGTACAGGACAGACGTATGGACAGACATAGGTACAGGACAGACGTAGGTACAGGACAGACGTATGGACAGACATAGGTACAGGACAGACGTAGGTACAGGACAGACATAGGTACAGACAGACGTAGGTGGACAGACATAGGTACAGGACAGACGTAGGTACAGGACAGACGTGGATGGACAGACATAGGTACAGGACAGACGTAGGTACAGGACAGACGTATGGACAGACATAGGTACAGGACAGACGTAGGTACAGGACAGACGTATGGACAGACATGGTACAGGACAGACGTAGGTACAGGACAGACATAGGTACAGGACAGACATAGGTACAGGACAGACGTATGGACAGACATAGGTACAGGACAGACATAGGTACAGGACAGACATAGGACAGACATACAGACATGGACAGACAGGTACAGGACAGACGTAGGTACAGGACAGGCGTATGGACAGACATAGGTACAGGACAGACGTAGGTACAGGACAGACGGTATGGACAGGACAGCGTAGGTACAGGACAGACGTAGGTGGACAGACGTAGGGTACAGGACAGACGTATGGACAGACATAGGTACAGGACAGACGTAGGTACAGGACAGACAGACATACAGGACACGTATGGACAGACATAGGTACAGGACAGACATAGGTACAGGACAGACGTATGGACAGACATAGGTACAGGACAGACGTAGGTACAGGACAGACGTATGGACAGACATAGGTACAGGACAGACATGGGTACAGGACAGACAGGACAGACATAGGTACAGGACAGACGTAGGTACAGGACAGACATATGGACAGACATAGGTACAGGACAGACGTAGGTACAGGACAGACGTAGGTGGACAGACATAGGTACAGGACAGACAGACATAGGTACAGGACAGACATATAGGTACAGGACAGACATGGACAGACATAGGTACAGGACAGACATAGGTACAGGACAGACGTATGGACAGACATAGGTGGACAGACATAGGTACAGGACAGACGTATACAGGACAGACGTAGGTACAGGACAGACATGGTACAGACAGAGGTACAGGACAGACGTATGGACAGACAGGACAGACATAGGTACAGGACAGACGTAGGTACAGGACAGACGTATGGACAGACATAGGTACAGGACAGACGTAGGTACAGGACAGACGTATGGACAGGACAGACGTAGGTACAGGACAGACGTATGGACAGACATAGGTACAGACATGACAGACATAGGTACAGGACAGACGTAGGACAGACATAGGTACAGGACAGACATAGGTACAGGACAGACGTATGGACAGGACAGAGGTACATGGACAGACATAGGTACAGGACAGACATAGGTACAGGACAGACGTATGGACAGTACAGGACAGACGTATGGACAGACATAGGTACAGGACAGACGTATGGACAGACATAGGTACAGGACAGACGTAGGTACAGGACAGACGTATGGACAGACATAGGTACAGGACAGACGTAGGTACAGGACAGACGACAGACGTATGGACAGACGTAGGTACAGGACAGACGTAGGTACAGGACAGACATAGGTACAGGACAGACATAGGTACAGGACAGACATAGGTACAGGACAGACGTATGGACAGACATAGGTACAGGACAGACATAGGTACAGGACAGACGTATGGACAGACGTAGGTACAGGACAGACGTATGGACAGACATAGGTACAGGACAGACGTAGGTACAGACATATGGACAGACATAGGTACAGGACAGACGTAGGTACAGGACAGACGTATGAACAGACGTAGGTACAGGACAGACGTAGGTACAGGACAGACGTATGGACAGACATAGGTACAGGACAGACGTATGGACAGACATAGGTACAGGACAGACGTGGGTACAGGACAGACGTAGGACAGACATAGGTACAGGACAGACATAGGTACAGGACAGACATAGACAGGACAGACGTATGGACAGACATAGGTACAGGACAGACATAGGTACAGGACAGACGTATGGACAGACGTAGGTACAGGACAGACATAGGTACAGGACAGACATAGGTACAGGACAGACGTATGGACAGACATAGGTACAGGACAGACATAGGTACAGGACAGACGTATGGACAGACGTAGGTACAGGACAGACATGGAGGGTACAGGACAGACGTATGGACAGACATAGGTACAGGACAGACGTAGGTACAGGACAGACGTAGGACAGACATAGGTACAGGACAGACGTAGGTACAGGACAGACGTATGGACAGACATAGGTACAGGACAGACGTAGGTACAGGACAGACGTATGGACAGACATAGGTACAGGACAGACGTCGGTACAGGACAGACATGGTACAGGACAGACATAGGTACAGGACAGACGTGACAGGACAGACGTATGGACAGACATAGGTACAGGACAGACGTAGGTACAGGACAGACGTATGGACAGACGTAGGTACAGGACAGACATCGGTACAGGACAGACATAGGTACAGGACAGACGTATGGACAGACATAGGTACAGGACAGACATAGGTACAGGACAGACGTATGGACAGACATAGGTACAGGACAGACGTAGGTACAGGACAGACATAGGTACAGGACAGACGTAGGTACAGGACAGACATAGGTACAGGACAGACGTAGGTACAGGACAGACGTATGGACAGACGTAGGTACAGGACAGACGTAGGTACAGGACAGACGTATGGACAGACATAGGTACAGGACAGACGTAGGTACAGGACAGACGTATGGACAGACATAGGTACAGGACAGACATAGGTACAGGACAGACATAGGTACAGGACAGACATAGGTACAGGACAGACGTATGGACAGACATAGGTACAGGACAGACATAGGTACAGGACAGACGTATGGACAGACGTAGGTACAGGACAGACGTATGGACAGACATAGGTACAGGACAGACGTAGGTACAGGACAGACGTATGGACAGACATAGGTACAGGACAGACGTAGGTACAGGACAGACGTATGAACAGACGTAGGTACAGGACAGACGTAGGTACAGGACAGACGTATGGACAGACATAGGTACAGGACAGACGTATGGACAGACATAGGTACAGGACAGACGTAGGTACAGGACAGACGTATGGACAGACATAGGTACAGGACAGACATAGGTACAGGACAGACATAGGTACAGGACAGACGTATGGACAGACATAGGTACAGGACAGACATAGGTACAGGAGGTATGGACAGGACAGACGTATGGACAGACATAGGTACAGGACAGACGTATGGACAGACATAGGTACAGGACAGACGTAGGTACAGGACAGACGTGGACAGACATAGGTACAGGACAGACGTAGGTACAGGACAGACGTATGGACAGACATAGGTACGGGACAGACATAGGTACAGGACAGACATAGGTACAGGACAGACGTATGGACAGACATAGGTACAGGACAGACATAGGTACAGGACAGACGTACAGACGTGGGTACAGGACAGACGTACAGGGTACAGGACAGACGTATGGACAGACATAGGTACAGGACAGACGTAGGTACAGGACAGACGTATGGACAGACATAGGTACAGGACAGACGTAGGTACAGGACAGACGTATGGACAGACATAGGTACAGGACAGACGTAGGTACAGGACAGACGTATGGACAGACATAGGTACAGGACAGACGTAGGTACAGGACAGACATAGGTACAGGACAGACATAGGTACAGGACAGACGTAGGTGCAGGACAGACGTATGGACAGACATAGGTACAGGACAGACGTAGGTACAGGACAGACGTATGGACAGACGTAGGTACAGGACAGACATCGGTGGACAGACATAGGTACAGGACAGACGTATGGACAGACAGGTACAGGACAGACATAGGTACAGGACAGGCGTAGGACAGACATAGGGACAGACGTAGGTACAGGACAGACATAGGTACAGGACAGACGTAGGTACAGGACAGACATAGGTACAGGACAGACGTGGGGTACAGGACAGACGTATGGACAGACGTAGGTACAGGACAGACGTAGGTACAGGACAGACGTATGGACAGACATAGGTACAGGACAGACGTATGGACAGACATAGGTACAGGACAGACGTAGGTACAGGACAGTATGGACAGACATAGGTACAGGACAGACATAGGTACAGGACAGACATAGGTACAGGACAGACGTATGGACAGACATAGGTACAGGACAGACATAGGTACAGGACAGACGTATGGACAGACGTAGGTACAGGACAGACGTATGGACAGACATAGGTACAGGACAGACGTATGGACAGACATAGGTACAGGACAGACGTAGGTACAGGACAGACGTATGGACAGACATAGGTACAGGACAGACGTAGGTACAGGACAGACGTATGAACAGACGTAGGTACAGGACAGACGTAGGTACAGGACAGACATAGGTACAGGACAGACATAGGTACAGGACAGACATAGGTACAGGACAGACATAGACATAGGTACAGGACAGACATAGGTACAGGACAGACGTATGGACAGACGTAGGTACAGGACAGACGTATGGACAGACATAGGTACAGGACAGACGTAGGTACAGGACAGACGTATGGACAGACATAGGTACAGGACAGACGTAGGTACAGGACAGACGTATGAACAGACGTAGGTACAGGACAGGCGTAGGTACAGGACAGACAGACATAGGTACAGGACAGACGTATGGACAGACATAGGTACAGGACAGACGTAGGTACAGGACAGACGTATGGACAGACATAGGTACAGGACAGACATAGGTACAGGACAGACATAGGTACAGGACAGACGTATGGACAGACATAGGTACAGGACAGACATAGGTACAGGACAGACGTATGGACAGACGTAGGTACAGGACAGGTACAGGACAGACATAGGTACAGGACAGACGTATGGACAGACATAGGTACAGGACAGACATAGGTACAGGACAGACGTATGGACAGACGTAGGTACAGGACAGACGTATGGACAGACATAGGTACAGGACAGACGTATGGACAGACATAGGTACAGGACAGACGTAGGTACAGGACAGACGTATGGACAGACATAGGTACAGGACAGACGTAGGTACAGGACAGACGTATGGACAGACATAGGTACAGGACAGACGTAGGTACAGGACAGACGTATGGACAGACATAGGTACAGGACAGACGTAGGTACAGGACAGACATAGGTACAGGACAGACATAGGTACAGGACAGAGGTACAGGACAGACGTATGGACAGACATAGGTACAGGACAGACGTAGGTACAGGACAGACATGGACAGACGTAGGTACAGGACAGACATAGGTACAGGACAGACATAGGTACAGGACAGACGTATGGACAGACATAGGTACAGGACAGACATAGGTACAGGACAGACGTATGGACAGACATAGGTACAGGACAGACGTAGGTACAGGACAGACATAGGTACAGGACAGACGTAGGTACAGGACAGACATAGGTACAGGACAGACGTAGGTACAGGACAGACGTATGGACAGACATAGGTACAGGACAGACGTAGGTACAGGACAGACGTATGGACAGACATAGGTACAGGACAGACGTAGGTACAGGACAGACGTATGGACAGACATAGGTACAGGACAGACATAGGTACAGGACAGACATAGGTACAGGACAGACATAGGTACAGGACAGACGTATGGACAGACATAGGTACAGGACAGACATAGGTACAGGACAGACGTATGGACAGACGTAGGTACAGGACAGACGTATGGACAGACATAGGTACAGGACAGACGTAGGTACAGGACAGACGTATGGACAGACATAGGTACAGGACAGACGTAGGTACAGGACAGACAGAGACGTGGTACAGGACAGACGTAGGTACAGGACAGACGTATGGACAGACATAGGTACAGGACAGACGTATGGACAGACATAGGTACAGGACAGACGTACAGGACAGACGTATGGACAGACATAGGTACAGGACAGACATAGGTACAGGACAGACATAGGTACAGGACAGACGTATGGACAGACATAGGTACAGGACAGACATAGGTACAGGACAGACGTATGGACAGACGTAGGTACAGGACAGACGTATGGACAGACATAGGTACAGGACAGACGTATGGACAGACATAGGTACAGGACAGACGTAGGTACAGGACAGACGTATGGACAGACATAGGTACAGGACAGACGTAGGTACAGGACAGACGTATGGACAGACGTAGGTACAGGACAGACGTAGGTACAGGACAGACGTATGGACAGACATAGGTACAGGACAGACGTAGGTACAGGACAGACATAGGTACAGGACAGACATAGGTACAGGACAGACGTAGGTGCAGGACAGACGTATGGACAGACATAGGTACAGGACAGACGTAGGTACAGGACAGACGTATGGACAGACGTAGGTACAGGACAGACATCGGTACAGGACAGACATAGGTACAGGACAGACGTATGGACAGACATAGGTACAGGACAGACATAGGTACAGGACAGACGTATGGACAGACATAGGTACAGGACAGACGTAGGTACAGGACAGACATAGGTACAGGACAGACGTATGGACAGACATAGGTACAGGACAGACGTAGGTACAGGACAGACGTATGGACAGACGTAGGTACAGGACAGACGTAGGTACAGGACAGACGTATGGACAGACATAGGTACAGGACAGACGTATGGACAGACATAGGTACAGGACAGACGTAGGTACAGGACAGACGTATGGACAGACATAGGTACAGGACAGACATAGGTACAGGACAGACATAGGTACAGGACAGACGTATGGACAGACATAGGTACAGGACAGACATAGGTACAGGACAGACGTATGGACAGACGTAGGTACAGGACAGACGTATGGACAGACATAGGTACAGGACAGACGTATGGACAGACGTAGGTACAGGACAGACGTATGGACAGACATAGGTACAGGACAGACGTAGGTACAGGACAGACGTATGAACAGACGTAGGTACAGGACAGACGTAGGTACAGGACAGACGTATGGACAGACATAGGTACAGGACAGACGTATGGACAGACATAGGTACAGGACAGACATACAGGACAGTACAGGACAGACATAGGTACAGGACAGACATAGGACAGACAGACATAGGTACAGGACAGACGTATGGACAGACATAGGTACAGGACAGACGTAGGTACAGGACAGACGTATGGACAGACATAGGTACAGGACAGACATGGACAGACATAGGTACAGGACAGACATAGGTACAGGACAGACATAGGTACAGGACAGACGTATGGACAGACATAGGTACAGGACAGACATAGGTACAGGACAGACGTATGGACAGACATAGGTACAGGACAGACGTATGGACAGACATAGGTACAGGACAGACGTATGGACGTAGGTACAGGACAGACGTATGGACAGACATAGGTACAGGACAGACGTAGGTACAGGACAGGCGTATGGACAGACGTAGGTACAGGACAGACGTAGGTACAGGACAGACGTATGGACAGACATAGGTACAGGACAGACGTAGGTACAGGACAGACATAGGTACAGGACAGACATAGGTACAGGACAGACGTAGGACAGGACAGAGGTACAGGACAGACATAGGTACAGGACAGACGTAGGTACAGGACAGACGTATGGACAGACGTAGGTACAGGACAGACGTAGGTACAGGACAGACATAGGTACAGGACAGACGTATGGACAGACATAGGTACAGGACAGACATAGGTACAGGACAGACGTATGGACAGACATAGGTACAGGACAGACGTAGGTACAGGACAGACATAGGTACAGGACAGACATACAGGACAGACATAGGTACAGGACAGACGTAGGTACAGGACAGGCGTATGGACAGACGTAGGTACAGGACAGACGTAGGTACAGGACAGGATGGACAGACATAGGTACAGGACAGACGTATGGACAGACAGGTACAGGACAGACGTAGGTACAGGACAGACGTATGGACAGACATAGGTACAGGACAGACATAGGTACAGGACAGACATAGGTACAGGACAGACATAGGTACAGGACAGACGTATGGACAGACATAGGTACAGGACAGACATAGGTACAGGACAGACGTATGGACAGACGTAGGTACAGGACAGACATAGGTACAGGACAGACATAGGTACAGGACAGACGTATGGACAGACATAGGTACAGGACAGACATAGGTACAGGACAGACGTATGGACAGACATAGGTACAGGACAGACGTATGGACAGACATAGGTACAGGACAGACGTAGGTACAGGACAGACGTATGGACAGACATAGGTACAGGACAGACATAGGTACAGGACAGACATAGGTACAGGACAGACATAGGTACAGGACAGACGTATGGACAGACATAGGTACAGGACAGACATAGGTACAGGACAGACGTATGGACAGACATAGGTACAGGACAGACGTATGGACAGACATAGGTACAGGACAGACGTAGGTACAGGACAGACGTATGGACAGACATAGGTACAGGACAGACGTAGGTACAGGACAGACGTATGAACAGACGTAGGTACAGGACAGACGTAGGTACAGGACAGACGTATGGACAGACATAGGTACAGGACAGACGTATGGACAGACATAGGTACAGGACAGACGTAGGTACAGGACAGACGTATGGACAGACATAGGTACAGGACAGACATAGGTACAGGACAGACATAGGTACAGGACAGACGTATGGACAGACATAGGTACAGGACAGACATAGGTACAGGACAGACGTATGGACAGACGTAGGTACAGGACAGACGTATGGACAGACATAGGTACAGGACAGACGTATGGACAGACATAGGTACAGGACAGACGTAGGTACAGGACAGACGTATGGACAGACATAGGTACAGGACAGACGTAGGTACAGGACAGACGTATGGACAGACGTAGGTACAGGACAGACGTAGGTACAGGACAGACGTATGGACAGACATAGGTACAGGACAGACGTAGGTACAGGACAGACATAGGTACAGGACAGACATAGGTACAGGACAGACGTAGGTACAGGACAGACGTATGGACAGACATAGGTACAGGACAGACGTAGGTACAGGACAGACGTATGGACAGACGTAGGTACAGGACAGACATCGGTACAGGACAGACATAGGTACAGGACAGACGTATGGACAGACATAGGTACAGGACAGACATAGGTACAGGACAGACGTATGGACAGACATAGGTACAGGACAGACGTAGGTACAGGACAGACATAGGTACAGGACAGACGTAGGTACAGGACAGACATAGGTACAGGACAGACGTAGGTACAGGACAGACGTATGGACAGACGTAGGTACAGGACAGACGTAGGTACAGGACAGACGTATGGACAGACATAGGTACAGGACAGACGTATGGACAGACATAGGTACAGGACAGACGTAGGTACAGGACAGACGTATGGACAGACATAGGTACAGGACAGACATAGGTACAGGACAGACATAGGTACAGGACAGACGTATGGACAGACATAGGTACAGGACAGACATAGGTACAGGACAGACGTATGGACAGACGTAGGTACAGGACAGACGTATGGACAGACATAGGTACAGGACAGACGTATGGACAGACATAGGTACAGGACAGACGTAGGTACAGGACAGACGTATGGACAGACATAGGTACAGGACAGACGTAGGTACAGGACAGACGTATGAACAGACGTAGGTACAGGACAGACGTAGGTACAGGACAGACGTATGGACAGACATAGGTACAGGACAGACGTATGGACAGACATAGGTACAGGACAGACGTAGGTACAGGACAGACGTATGGACAGACATAGGTACAGGACAGACATAGGTACAGGACAGACATAGGTACAGGACAGACGTATGGACAGACATAGGTACAGGACAGACATAGGTACAGGACAGACGTATGGACAGACGTAGGTACAGGACAGACGTATGGACAGACATAGGTACAGGACAGACGTATGGACAGACATAGGTACAGGACAGACGTAGGTACAGGACAGACGTATGGACAGACATAGGTACAGGACAGACGTAGGTACAGGACAGACGTATGGACAGACGTAGGTACAGGACAGACGTAGGTACAGGACAGACGTATGGACAGACATAGGTACAGGACAGACGTAGGTACAGGACAGACATAGGTACAGGACAGACATAGGTACAGGACAGACGTAGGTACAGGACAGACGTATGGACAGACATAGGTACAGGACAGACGTAGGTACAGGACAGACGTATGGACAGACGTAGGTACAGGACAGACATCGGTACAGGACAGACGTAGGTACAGGACAGACGTATGGACAGACGTAGGTACAGGACAGACGTAGGTACAGGACAGACATAGGTACAGGACAGACGTAGGTACAGGACAGACATAGGTACAGGACAGACGTAGGTACAGGACAGACGTATGGACAGACGTAGGTACAGGACAGACGTAGGTACAGGACAGACGTATGGACAGACATAGGTACAGGACAGACGTATGGACAGACATAGGTACAGGACAGACGTAGGTACAGGACAGACGTATGGACAGACATAGGTACAGGACAGACATAGGTACAGGACAGACATAGGTACAGGACAGACATGGACAGGTACAGGACAGACATGGACAGACATAGTACAGGACAGGCGTGGACAGACGCAGGTGGACAGACGTAGACAGGACAGACGTATGGACAGACATAGGTACAGGACAGACGTGGACAGACATAGGTACAGGACAGACGTATGGACAGACATAGGTACAGGACAGACGTAGGTACAGGACAGGCGTATGGACAGGACAGTATATGGTACAGGACAGACGTAGGTACAGGACAGACGTATGGACAGACATAGGTACAGGACAGACGTAGGTACAGGACAGACGTATGGACAGACATAGGTACAGGACAGACATAGGTACAGGACAGACGTATGGACAGACGTAGGTACAGGACAGACATAGGTACAGGACAGACATAGGTACAGGACAGACGTATGGACAGACATAGGTACAGGACAGACATGGACAGGACAGGTACACAGACGTATGGACAGACATAGGTACAGGACAGACGTAGGTACAGGACAGACGTATGGACAGACGTAGGTACAGGACAGATGGACAGACAGGTACAGGACAGGCGTGGTACAGGACAGAGGTATGGACAGACGTAGGTACAGGACAGACAGTGATGGACAGACATAGGTACAGGACAGACGTAGGTACAGGACAGGACATAGGTACAGGACAGGCGTATGGACAGACATAGGTACAGGACAGACGTACAGGACAGACGTATGGACAGACGTAGGTACAGGACAGGACGTAGGTACAGGACAGACACAGACATAGGTACAGGACAGACGTATGGACAGGACATAGGTACAGGACAGACGTAGGTACAGGACAGACATAGGTACAGGACAGACATAGGTACAGGACAGACGTAGGGACAGGACAGACGTATGGACAGACATAGGTACAGGACAGACGTAGGTACAGGACAGGACGTATACAGGACAGATAGGTACAGGACAGACGTATGGACAGACATAGGTACAGGACAGACGTAGGTACAGGACAGACGTATGGACAGACGTAGGTACAGGACAGACGGTACAGGACAGACATAGGTACAGGACAGACGTATGGACAGACATAGGTACAGGACAGACGTAGGTAGGTACAGGACAGACGTATGGACAGACATAGACGTACAGGACAGACGTAGGTACAGGACAGACGTATGGACAGACATAGGTACAGGACAGACGTATGGACAGACATAGGTACAGGACAGACGTAGGTACAGGACAGACGTATGGACAGACATAGGTACAGGACAGACATAGGTACAGGACAGACATAGGTACAGGACAGACGTATGGACAGACATAGGTACAGGACAGACATAGGTACAGGACAGACGTATGGACAGACGTAGGTACAGGACAGACGTATGGACAGACATAGGTACAGGACAGACGTATGGACAGACATAGGTACAGGACAGACGTAGGTACAGGACAGACGTATGGACAGACATAGGTACAGGACAGACGTAGGTACAGGACAGACGTATACAGAACAGACGTACAGGACAGACGTATGGACAGGACAGGACAGACGTAGGTACAGGACAGACGTATGGACAGACATAGGTACAGGACAGACGTATGGACAGACATAGGTACAGGACAGACATAGGTACAGGACAGACGTAGGTACAGGACAGACGTATGGACAGACATAGGTACAGGACAGACAGACATAGGTACAGGACAGACATAGGTACAGGACAGACGTATGGACAGACGTAGGTACAGGACAGACAGGTACAGGACAGACGTATGGACAGACATAGGTACAGGACAGACGTATGGACAGACAGGTACAGGACAGACGTAGGTACAGGACAGACGTGGACAGACATAGGTACAGGACAGACGACATAGGTACAGGACAGACGTATGGACAGACATAGGTACAGGACAGACGTAGGTACAGGACAGACGTGGACAGACGTAGGTACAGGACAGGACAGACATAGGTACAGGACAGACGTATGGACAGACATAGGAGGACAGACATAGGTACAGGACAGGCGTAGGTACAGGACAGACATAGGTGGACAGACGTAGGTACAGGACAGACGGACAGGCGTATGGACAGACATAGGTACAGGACAGACGTAGGTACAGGACAGACGTAGGACACAGGACAGACAGGCGTAGGTACAGGACAGACATAGGTACAGGACAGACGTAGGTACAGGACAGACGTATGGACATAGGTACAGGACAGACATAGGTACAGGACAGACGTAGGACAGACATACAGGACAGACGTATGGACAGACATACAGGACATAGGTACAGGACAGACGTATGGACACAGGACAGACGGTATGGACAGACGTATGGACAGACGTAGGTACAGGGTACAGACAGACATAGGTACAGGACAGACGTATGGACAGACATAGGTACAGGACAGACGTAGGTACAGGACAGACGTATGGACAGACATAGGTATACAGGACAGACATACAGACATAGGTACAGGACAGACGGTACAGGACACATACAGGACAGACATAGGTACAGGACAGACATAGGTACAGGACAGACGTAGGTACAGGACAGACGTATGGACAGACATAGGTACAGGACAGACGTAGGTACAGGACAGACGTATGGACAGACATACAGACGTGGTACAGGACAGACATAGGTACAGGACAGACGTATGGACAGACATAGGTACAGGACAGACGTATGGTACAGGACAGGACAGACGTAGGTACAGGACAGACGATGGACAGACATAGGTACAGGACAGACATAGGTACAGGACAGACATAGGTACAGGACAGACGTATGGACAGACATAGGTACAGGACAGACATAGGTACAGGACAGACGTATGGACAGACATAGGACACAGGACAGACATGTAGTACAGGACAGACGTATGGACAGGACAGACGTATGGACAGACATAGGTACAGGACAGACGTAGGTACAGGACAGGCGTATGGACAGACATAGGTACAGGACAGACGTAGGTACAGGACAGACAGGACGAACAGACGTAGGTACAGGACAGACGTACAGGTACAGGACAGACAGACATAGGTACAGGACAGACGTATGGACAGACATAGGTACAGGACAGACGTATACAGGACAGACATAGGTACAGGACAGACATAGGTACAGGACAGACGTAGGTACAGGACAGACGTATGGACAGACATAGGTACAGGACAGACATAGGTACAGGACAGACGTATGGACAGACATAGGTACAGGACAGACGTATGGACAGACATAGGTACAGGACAGACATAGGTACAGGACAGACGTAGGTACAGGACAGACGTATGGACAGACATAGGTACAGGACAGACGTAGGTACAGGACAGACGTATGGACAGACATAGGTACAGGACAGACGTACAGGACAGACGTATGGACAGACATAGGTACAGGACAGACGTAGGTACAGGACAGACGACAGACATAGGTACAGGACAGACATAGGACAGACGTACAGGACAGACGGTATGGACAGACATAGGTACAGGACAGACGTATGGACAGACATAGGTAGGACAGACGTACAGGACAGACGTATGGACAGACAGGACAGACGACATAGGTACAGGACAGACATAGGTACAGGACAGACGTAGGTACAGGACAGACGTATGGACAGACGTAGGTACAGGACAGACGTATACAGGACAGACATATGGACAGGTACAGGACAGACGTAGGTACAGGACAGACATAGGTACAGGACAGACATAGGTACAGGACAGACGTATGGACAGACATAGGTACAGGACAGACATAGGTACAGGACAGACATGGACAGGTACAGGACAGACAGACGTATGGACAGACATAGGTACAGGACAGACATAGGTACAGACAGACAGACAGGACAGACGTAGGACAGACATACAGGACAGACAGGACAGACATAGGTACAGGACAGACGTGGGGTACAGGACAGACATAGGTAGGTACAGGACAGACGTAGGCGTAGGTACAGGACAGACGTATGGACAGACGTATACAGGACAGACGTAGGTACAGGACAGACGTATGGACAGACATAGGTACAGGACAGACAGGACAGACGTATGGACAGACATAGGACAGACGTATGGACAGGACAGGACAGACGTAGGTACAGGACAGACAGACATAGGTGGACAGACATAGGTACAGGACAGACATAGGTACAGGACGACATAGGTACAGGACAGACGTATGGTACAGGACAGACATAGGTACAGGACAGACATAGGTACAGGACAGACGTATGGACAGACATAGGTACAGGACAGACGTACAGGGTACAGGACAGACGTAGGTACAGGACAGACGTATGGACAGACATAGGTACAGGACAGACGTGAGGTACAGGACAGACGTACAGGTACAGGACAGACATAGGTACAGGACAGACGTATGGACAGACAGACGGTACAGGACAGACGTAGGTACAGGACAGACGTAGACATAGGTACAGGACAGACGTATGGACAGACATAGGTACAGGACAGACGGTAGGACAGACGTGTGGACAGGACAGACAGACATAGGTACAGGACAGACATAGGTACAGGACAGACGTACAGGACAGGTACAGGACAGACGTATGGACAGACATAGGTACAGGACAGGCGTATGGACAGACGTACAGGACAGACGTAGGTGGACAGACGTAGGGCATTAAGTACAGGACAGACGTATGGACAGACAGGTACAGGACAGACGTAGGTACAGGACAGGCGTATGGACAGACATAGGTACAGGACAGACGTAGGTACAGGACAGACGTATGGACAGACATAGGTACAGGACAGACGTAGGTACAGGACAGACGGCGTATGGACAGACATAGGTACAGGACAGACGTAGGTACAGGACAGACGTATGGACAGACATAGGTACAGGACAGACGTGGTACAGACATAGGTACAGGACAGACATAGGTACAGGACAGACGTAGGTAGGTACAGGACAGACGTATGGACAGACATAGGTACAGGACAGACGTAGGTACAGGACAGACGTATGGACAGACGTAGGTACAGGACAGACATCGGTGGACAGACATAGGTACAGGACAGACGTATGGACAGACATAGGTACAGGACAGACATAGGTACAGGACAGACGTATGGACAGACATAGGTACAGGACAGACGTAGGTGCAGGACAGACAGGACAGACATAGGTACAGGACAGACAGCGTAGGTACAGGACAGACAGACAGGACAGACATAGGTACAGGACAGACGTATGGACAGGCGTACAGGACAGGGTACAGGACAGACGTATGGACAGACATAGGTACAGGACAGACGGACAGGCGTATGGACAGACATAGGTACAGGACAGACGTAGGTACAGGACAGACGTAGACATGGACAGACATAGGTACAGGACAGACATAGGTACAGGACAGACGTATGGACAGACATAGGTACAGGACAGACATAGGTACAGGACAGACGTATGGACAGACGTAGGTACAGGACAGACGTATGGACAGACATAGGTACAGGACAGACGTATGGACAGACATAGGTACAGGACAGACGTGGTACAGGACAGACGTATGGACAGACATAGGTACAGGACAGACGTAGGTACAGGACAGACGTATGGACAGACATAGGTACAGGACAGACGTATGGACAGACAGACGTATGGACAGACATAGGTACAGGACAGACGTATGGACAGACATAGGTACAGGACAGGCGTAGGTACAGGACAGACGTATGGACAGACATAGGTACAGGACAGACATAGGTACAGGACAGACATAGGTACAGGCGTATGGACAGACATGAAATATGGACAGACATAGGTACAGGACAGACGTATACAGGACAGACAGGACAGGCGTATGGACAGACATAGGGACAGCGTAGGTACAGGACAGACAGACATAGGTACAGGACAGACATGGACAGACATAGGTACAGGACAGGCGTAGGTACAGGACAGACAGGACAGACATAGGTACAGGACAGACGTAGGTACAGGACAGACGTATAGGACAGACATAGGTACAGGACAGACATAGGTACAGGACAGACATAGGTACAGGACAGACGTATGGACAGACATAGGTACAGGACAGACATAGGTACAGGTAGGTACAGGACAGACGTAGGTACAGGACAGACGTAGATACAGGACAGACATAGGTACAGGACAGACATAGGACAGACATGGACAGTACAGGACAGACAGACATAGGTACAGGACAGGCGTAGGACAGACGTACAGGACAGACATAGGTACAGGACAGACATAGGTACAGGACAGACGTAGATACAGGACAGACATAGGTACAGGACAGACATAGGTACAGGACAGACATAGGTACAGGACAGACATAGGTACAGGACAGACGTAGATACAGGACAGACATAGGTACAGGACAGACGTAGGGACCCACTACTGACTGTGAACACTTCATCTCTCTGCAGCAGTGGTACTGAAAGTCGGGGTCGCCACGCCTAGTGTTCAAAAATAACAACAAAAAATGTTGTTTTTGTTTTTTGGGGAACCAAACATTAAGAGTACACATTATGTTATGGGACAATATACAAACAATTTTTAAAAAATGATAGGATAGATGAAAATGAATTGAAGGAGATGAAAATGAATTGAAGGAGATGAAAATGAATTGAAGGAGATGAAAATGAATTGAAGGAGATGAAAATGAATTGAAGGTTATTTGTTGATGTGGAAATTATAAATGCCCAGATTTTAAGGTTGTGTCATTTGATTTGTGGTGGGGTGGGATCGCCCCCCCTGCAAAAAGGTTCCCGATAAATTCTGTCCAAAAAATTGGGGTCCCTCTGACAAGGGATTGAATACGACTGCTCTGGAGTGTGTGTGTGTGCGTGTGTGCGTGCGTGCGTGCGTGTGTGTGCGTCGTGCGTGCGTGTGTGCGTGCGTGTGTGTGCGTCGTGCGTGCGTGTGCGTGCGTGTGTGCGTGCGTGCGTGCGTGCGTGTGTAGACCAGTCCCAGTGAGTCATGATGTGTTCAGCACTGTAGCCACACACACTTATATCCCCAGACACACACACACACTACGTTAGACTGCGATGTACATACAAATAATGAATGTTTTTCGGCCTTTTGTACTCAATACAAACAACCAAATGAGGAGTGTAAAGGATCAACCTCTGTGACATCATCCTACATCCTAATCCAGATTAAGCAGCCCTGCTGTACCTCCTACCTCTTCTCCCCTCTGTAGCCGTGCTAATCTAGATTAGCCATATCCCTTCCTTATACATATATAAAGTGGAAGGGGAAGTAGGAGGAGAGAAGAAGACTATCTAGGGGAGAACCCCCTTGGATATTAGAGTACAGAGAGAGAGACATGGTAGACAGATAGACAGAGATGGTAGAGAGAGAGAGTTTTGCACATTGTTACAACACTGTATATAGACATAATATGACATTTGAAATGTCTTTATTCTTTTGGAACTTCTGTGAGTGTAATGTTCATTTTCATTGTTAATATAACTTTTTGTTTAATTATCTACATGACTTGCTTTGGCAATGTTAGCATCAGTTTCCCATGACAATAAAGCCCCTTGAATTGAATTGAATTGAGTGAGAGCGAGAGAGAGAGAGAGACAAGAGAGAGAGAGAGGGCCAACCAGGGTAGAGCTGGGTCAAAGCTAATCTGGACTCTCCCATTCCAAGAATGCTTACCAGGTACACTGTAAAATAAAATCTAGTTGTTTTGTTTCAAGGAATCATTATTAAGTCCACAGCCTCTTTTTGGGGGTTTACTCAACTTTTAAGTGTTACCTGAACTAAAAATAGTTGTCCCGAACTTAGCTTACACTTCAGAAAACGTAGGCAAAAATTCACTCAATTTAAAATGATGTGTTTGCTCAACTTGAGTCATATGTTAATTCAACTAGAAATTATCATTTGGAAATTTGAATTTAAAAAGGCTCTGGAACTATTTACACACATGAAGCACTTTTAAAATACAATGTTTTCAATTTACATATTTGACTACTTTCTGCAATTATTAAAATATTATATTCAAGATCTTTCCACCTGAGATTTGAACTCACAAACTATTGGTTCACAGCATTCAGTTCTTCCTGCAACGTGTCTGTGTCAATTATAAATTAATCTGACAATTCTCTCATCGTTGATTTAATTTGCTTATTTCGTTTTTTCCGTATAAGCATACTACTCTGTTTTGATGTTACAATGAAAAATAAAACAGTTTTTCTTGAGTGTGCTTTTAATAACAGAACTGAGATTTACTGTGCAAAGTAACACAAGTGATCTTAGTCATTGACACAGGCATGGTAGAGTAGCAGGACGATTGGTATGCTGTGAGCCAAGAAGTTGGGAGTTCATATCCCAGTTGAGGACAAGTTGAATATAAACTACTGTATAAATCAACATGCTCAATGTAATCACACATTGCCATGTAAGTTGAAAACAGTGTTTTTTATATATATTTTAAAAGCACTGTTTGTGTAAATAGTTCCACAGACTTTTTTTTATCGGTAAGATGCCAACAAAAAAATAATTTCTACTTGACTGAAAATATGAGACAATTTGAGCAAACACATCATTTTAAGTTGACTGAATTTTTGTGTATGTTTTCTCAAGTTGGAGCTAAGTTTGGGCAAACCAGTTTTGTTGTTGTTCAGGTAACACCTGTGGAACCAGATTTTCGTTTTACAGTGAAAGGGTGAGTTTCACAAAATATTCCTGAAGTTCAGTTCATCCGTTCCTCCTTTACAGTGTTAAAAACAAAACAAACAAAACAACAACAGAATCTAAAACAAAAGTGAAAAGTGAATACTGCTGCCTACCTCTCCAGTCTTGACGTTTGGGTGTGTGTAAGAGGGGGGTGTGTGAGAAGGGGATCTGGCTGGTGTTGTAGCTGCGCCGTCGGAGCAGGTTATAGAACCTCTTTCTCTGCTTGGGTGGTGGAGTGGGGAGGCTGGGCTGGGACTGGGGAGCAAACCCAGAGCTGTAGCCTGGTCCTGGGAGGGAGGGAGGGCCGTATCCCAGTCTTGGGGAAGGATATCCAGAGTTGAGGTAAGTGTTGCTGTGTCCTTGGGCAGTGTTTTGGCATCCTGGGTTAGGGCTGCTGCTGGGGTTGGTGTTGTAGGCTGGGTTACAGTGTCCTGGGTTAGGGTTGCTGCTGGGGTTGGTTTTGTAGGCTGGGTTACAGTGTCCTGGGTTAGGGTTGCTGCTGGGGTTGGTTTTGTAGGCTGGGTTACAGTGTCCTGGGTTAAGGCTGCTGCTGGGAGTGGTGTTGTAGGCTGGCTTACAGTGTCTTGGGTTAGAGTTGGGGTACCCAGCAGATCCACAATTAGGGTAGCCTTGGAGTCCAGAGTTTGGATATCCTGGGGGTCCAGGGTTTGGGTATCCTGAAGGTCCAGTGTGACTGTAGCTGGCTGCTCCTGGAGGAGAAAGAGGTGGTGGGGGGAAGCTGTACCCAGGATGATGGTCGGGTGTGGGGGGAGAGTAGCTGGTCTTCCGTAGCTGGGTCAGGCAGTGGCCGTGCGTGTGCTGCTGGGAGCCCCTGGAGGAGTAGCCTGCTCGATGGTGGCGCACCAGGCCGGGGGGGCTGGGGCCAGGGTAGGGGAAGTCCTGTCTGTGTAGTGGCCCCCAGAGGCCATTGTTGTCCGGTTGTCCCCGGGCGAGTGGCCTGGACGCCCACGGTCCGTCTCGTTGCTGGTGGATCTTGGAGGTGAGCAGCCGACGTCTCAGACTGCCCTCGCTCTTGGGCTGCAGGTAGAGCATCTTTTGAACATCTTTCGAGCAGGCTGGAAGCAGCTCGTCCTCATCCTCGCTGAAGCCCCCCTTCCAGCATTGAGCCCCCACGCCTCCTCCTACCACCGGCTCGGTGGACAGACAGTCCACGTATGCTATCATCTTCTCAGAGTCTCTCCCTGTCTCACCTGTGTGATGAATTGTTCTAACAGTCCACGTAATCTGTCATCCACTCTTTCCAAACAGTATGTTCCCATCAAGTCTGGTCTGAAGAGGCTGGACTCCGAGTCTTCCCTACACCAGTAGATTCTCAATGAGCTGTATGTTAGTGCCCATCCACGGTGGAATGACCATAGAGAAACACTGGTAGAGAGAGAGTACAGATCTCATCTCACGTAGTGGACTCTTACAGAAACCGATCTCTGAGACTGTATGGTGCGGTCCTTCCTTGTCTCTCTCGCGTCACCTCTCCTCTTTCTCTCTCTCTCTCCATCTACCCACTCCTTCTCTCTCAATAATCTCTTAACTAGGATTATCCTGAAGAAGGCCGGCCTTACATATGGTCAACATGCTACAGGTAATTACTGACGTCTTATAGACCACACACGCTTTTCCTATAAAAGGTCATTAACGGCGTGTGAGAGTAAGAGCTACTCACACTTTAAAGGGGAATTCACCCTGGCTCTGCAACGGCATATAGTCCTTACTATATAAACAACATTAAGTTTTTTTTATCATAAACATCAACATTATCCAAACCACAAGCTAGAACTATCACTTTTCATTTTATTAGTAGAGTCGGGATGTTTCGACTGTTTAGTCGTCTGCTCATAGTGAACCAAAATGTTTGGCATTCAAAGCTGAACGCTGATACCGTCCGCTAGGTAGAATTTTAATATAGGTTACCCAGATCGGATTCGTCAGATCACCCATGAGCATCGGTGGCTCCGTCCCGGTAACTAATGACTCTGCGTCCCTGGCAACATGGCTACCAGGGGGAAAAAACGGTTGCGATCCTTAAAGCGAACTTCTCTTGAACCGACTATCCGGAGTTTAGACCCGGGTTTTCGCGGTGATTGGTAAAGAAAAAGACGAGAACGGTACCCCTCATGTCCAGGGTTTTATCAACCTCAAGAAGAAGCAGTGGCTACCTAGCATGAAACGGCTAATGATGGTAAATAAAACACTTGAATAATGTTAACTTCAAATGACCAACAAACAGTAATCTCAGAACGTTTTATTTTTTTATATATTTTTTTAAATGTTTGTTTTTTGTCCCATGATACAACATGTGGGCATTATCTTTTAATCTCCCTTATTATTTTTGTGTTAACGCGCCGTAGGTGGTACAGAATCTGATTCCACCATCATGCACTTCCAACCGCTAGCTCTACACAAGGTGAAGGTAAGTTGGCAAAAAAATATTTCCAAGCTGACAGCTGAGATAGCTCTATTTACAGTAAGCGTGGCATAAACATGAATTGGGTAGTGTTTGTATGGTTTGTGTAATGGGATTTACAGGAGGTTAGAGATAGTCTGAGTACAACACAGTACCTTCCAGACCATGTCATCAATTCAGTCTACTCCTATTCTCTTTGAACCTTTTTCTCTTTGTACAATGTCACTTTGGACTCATTCCACAGTGCCCTGCTGATAAAGAACCCAACGCTGGGGGCATTTTGGGTACACAACCATGAGGGAACAGACACACCTTGCAGTTATGGAGCACAACAAGATTGTGGGCCAGAAACCAGCAAGGGACAGTGAAAGTCATAAAATCAAGACTGCAACAGTAATGATACAACCACCTCATTCTTCTCTCTGCAGATTCTCAAAACACAATACCAAAGACACGATCTGTCAAAGTCAATTGGCTGGGGGAGGTTTACAGACAGTACTTTGAGATTAGGGTCTTGTTTACATTTTACATGATTGAGCATATGCTCTTATCCAGAGCAATTTACAGTAGTAAGTACACACATTCATACTTTTCATACTGGTCCACCATGGGAATCAAACCCGCAACACTGGCATTGCAAGAGCCATGCTCTACCAGTTGAGCTATACAGGACAGCAAATGTATTGTATTGTATTGTAGACAGCAAATGTATTGTATTGTATTGTATTATAGACAGCAAATGTATTGTATTGTATTGCATTGCATTGCATTGTATTGTATTGTATTGTATTGTAGACAGCAAATGTATTGTATTTTATTGTATTGTATTGTAGACAGTAAATGTATTGTATTGTATTGCATTGCATTGTATTGTAGACAGCAAATGTATTGTATTTTATTGTATTGTATTGTATTGTAGACAGTAAATGTATTGTATTGTATTGTATGGTATTGTATTGTATTGTATTGTATTGTAGACAGTAAATGTATTGTATTGCATTGTATTGTATTGTATTGTATTGTAGACAGTAAATGTATTGTATTTTATTGTATTGTATTGTAGACAGTAAATGTATTGTATTGTATTGTAGACAGTAAATGTATTGTATTGTATTGTATTGTATTGTAGACAGTAAATGTATTGTATTGTATTGTAGACAGTAAATGTATTGTATTGTATTGTATTGTATTGTATTGTAGACACTAAATGTATTGTATTGCATTGTATTGTATTGTAGACACTAAATGTATTGTATTGTATTGTAGACAGCAAATGTATTGTATTTTATTGTATTGTATTGTATTGTATTGTAGACAGTAAATGTATTGTATTGTATTGTATTGTATTGTAGACAGTAAATGTATTGTATTGTATTGTATTGTAGACAGCAAATGTATTGTATTGTATTGTATTGTATTGTAAATGTAAATGTATTGTATTGTATTGTATTATATTATATTGTATTGTAGACAGTAAATGTATTGTTGTGTATGAGAGCAATTGAGGTGTCATTTCTCCTCAATCCCAAACAGAAAAATAATATTCGGTAATATCTGTATATTATGTTTTATGTGGACATTCAGTTCCTTCTGAAACTATTCACACCCATTGACTTTTACCACATTTTGTCACGTTACAGCCTTATTTTAAAGTGGATTTAAAACATGTTTAATCCTCATCAATCTACACACAATACCCCATAATGACAAAGCATTTTTGCAAATATATAAAAATTAAAAACTGAAATACCTTATCTACAGTATTCAGACCCTTTGCTATAAGAACCAAAATTGAGCTCAGGTGCATCTTGTTTCCATTGATCTTCCTTGAGATGCCCACCATGCCGAACACTATTGCCAATGTACCGAAGCCGGACAAAGGACTAAGGCTGTGTTTACACAGGCAGCTAAATTCTGATCTTTTTTTAAACTAATTGGTCTTTTGATCAATCAGATCAGTTCTGAAAATTATCTGATGTGATTAAAACTTATTAGCACTCCAGGAACAGGGTAGGAGAGCCCTGGTGTAAACCTACAGGAGGGTATCTCTCCAGGAACAGGGTTGGAGAGCCCTGGTGTAAACCTACAGGAGGGTATCTCTCCAGGAACAGGGTTGGAGAGGCCTGGTGTAAACCTACAGGAGGGTATCTCTCCAGGAACAGGGTTGGAGAGCCCTGGTGTAAACCTACAGGAGGGTATCTCTCCAGGAACAGGGTTGGAGAGTCCTGGTGTAAACCTACAGGAGGGTCGCTCTCCAGGAACAGGGTTGGAGAACCCTGGTTTAAACCTACAGGAGGGTAGCTCTCCAGGAACAGGGTTGGAGAGTCCTGGTGTAAACCTACAGGAGGGTATCTCTCCAGGAACAGGGTTGGAGAGTCCTGGTGTAAACCTACAGGAGGGTAGCTCTCTAGGAACAGGGTTGGAGAGCCCTGGTGTAAACCTACAGGAGGGTAGCTCTCCAGGAACAGGGTTGGAGAGTCCTGGTGTAAACCTACAGGAGGGTATCTCTCCAGGAACAGGGTTGGAGAGTCCTGGTGTAAACCTACAGGAGGGTATCTCTCCAGGAACAGGGTTGGAGAGTCCTGGTGTAAACCTACAGGAGGGTATCTCTCCAGGAACAGGGTTGGAGAGTCCTGGTGTAAACCTACAGGAGGGTAGCTCTCCAGGAACAGGGTTGGAGAGCCCTGGTGTAAACCTACAGGAGGGTATCTCTCCAGGAACAGGGTTGGAGAGTCCTGGTGTAAACCTACAGGAGGGTATCTCTCCAGGAACAGGGTTGGAGAGTCCTGGTGTAAACCTACAGGAGGGTATCTCTCCAGGAACAGGGTTGGAGAGCCCTGGTGTAAACCTACAGGAGGGTATCTCTCCAGGAACAGGGTTGGAGAGTCCTGGTGTAAACCTACAGGAGGGTATCTCTCCAGGAACAGGGTTGGAGAGCCCTGGTGTAAACCTACAGGAGGGTAGCTCTCCAGGAACAGGGTTGGAGAGCCCTGGTGTAAACCTACAGGAGGGTATCTCTCCAGGAACAGGGTTGGAGAGTCCTGGTGTAAACCTACAGGAGGGTATCTCTCCAGGAACAGGGTTGGAGAGTCCTGGTGTAAACCTACAGGAGGGTATCTCTCCAGGAACAGGGTTGGAGAGTCCTGGTGTAAACCTACAGGAGGGTATCTCTCCAGGAACAGGGTTGGAGAGTCCTGGTGTAAACCTACAGGAGGGTATCTCTCCAGGAACAGGGTTGGAGAGCCCTGGTGTAAACCTACAGGAGGGTAGCTCTCCAGGAACAGGGTTGGAGTGAAAAATATTTTAAACATGCCATTATACAAGTAAGCAAAACAGTACACATGTACAATTTGGTTTAGTTTGCTTAATGGTATAGAATATAAATACAGCCTCCTGATTTTCAGCTCTTAAGTTTTAACCACTAGCCATATCTAGAACAAAAAATAGAAGAGGTTTTACAATCTGAGATCTTTTGTATCTCGATGGTAAAACCTCTTCTCTTTCTAGCTAATGTGGAAGGACCACCAGAGGGCAGGCTGGGCTCATGGATAGTAGCCCAACAAGTCATGGGAGACAAGGTAACCAGAGGGCAGGCTGGGCTCATGGATAGTAGCCCAACAAGGCATGGGAGACAAGGTAACCAGAGGGCAGGCTGGGCTCATGGATAGTAGCCCAACAAGGCATGGGAGACAAGGTAACCAGAGGGCAGGCTGGGCTCATGGATAGTAGCCCAACAAGGCATGGGAGACAAGGTAACCAGAGGGCAGGCTGGGCTCATGGATAGTAGCCCAACAAGGCATGGGAGACAAGGTAACCAGAGGGCAGGCTGGGCTCATGGATAGTAGCCCAACAAGGCATGGGAGACAAGGTAACCAGAGGGCAGGCTGGGCTCAGGGATAGTAGCCCAACAAGGCATGGGAGACAAGGTAACCAGAGGGCAGGCTGGGCTCAGGGATAGTAGCCCAACAAGGCATGGGAGACAAGGTAACCAGAGGGCAGGCTGGGCTCATGGATAGTAGCCCAACAAGGCATGGGAGACAAGGTAACCAGAGGGCAGGCTGGGCTCATGGATAGTAGCCCAACAAGGCATGGGAGACAAGGTAAACAGAGGGCAGGCTGGGCTCATGGATAGTAGCCCAACAAGGCATGGGAGACAAGGTAACCAGAGGGCAGGCTGGGCTCATGGATAGTAGCCCAACAAGGCATGGGAGACAAGGTAACCAGAGGGCAGGCTGGGCTCATGGATAGTAGCCCAACAAGGCATGGGAGACAAGGTAACCAGAGGGCAGGCTGGGCTCATGGATAGTAGCCCAACAAGGCATGGGAGACAAGGTAACCAGAGGGCAGGCTGGGCTCATGGATAGTAGCCCAACAAGGCATGGGAGACAAGGTAACCAGAGGGCAGGCTGGGCTCATGGATAGTAGCCCAACAAGGCATGGGAGACTAGGTAACCAGAGGGCAGGCTGGGCTCATGGATAGTAGCCCAACAAGGCATGGGAGACAAGGTAACCAGAGGGCAGGCTGGGCTCATGGATAGTAGCCCAACAAGGCATGGGAGACAAGGTAACCAGAGGGCAGGCTGGGCTCATGGATAGTAGCCCAACAAGGCATGGGAGACAAGGTAACCAGAGGGCAGGCTGGGCTCATGGATAGTAGCCCAACAAGGCATGGGAGACAAGGTAACCAGAGGGCAGGCTGGGCTCATGGATAGTAGCCCAACAAGGCATGGGAGACAAGGTAACCAGAGGGCAGGCTGGGCTCATGGATAGTAGCCCAACAAGGCATGGGAGACAAGGTAACCAGAGGGCAGGCTGGGCTCATGGATAGTAGCCCAACAAGGCATGGGAGACAAGGTAACCAGAGGGCAGGCTGGGCTCATGGATAGTAGCCCAACAAGGCATGGGAGACAAGGTAACCAGAGGGCAGGCTGGGCTCATGGATAGTAGCCCAACAAGGCATGGGAGACAAGGTAACCAGAGGGCAGGCTGGGCTCATGGATAGTAGCCCAACAAGGCATGGGAGACAAGGTAACCAGAGGGCAGGCTGGGCTCATGGATAGTAGCCCAACAAGGCATGGGAGACAAGGTAACCAGAGGGCAGGCTGGGCTCATGGATAGTAGCCCAACAAGGCATGGGAGACAAGGTAACCAGAGGGAAGGCTGGGCTCATGGATAGTAGCCCAACAAGGCATGGGAGACAAGGTAACCAGAGGGCAGGCTGGGCTCACGGATAGTAGCCCAACAAGGCATGGGAGACAAGGTAACCAGAGGGCAGGCTGGGCTCATGGATAGTAGCCCAACAAGGCATGGGAGACAAGGTAACCAGAGGGCAGGCTGGGCTCACGGATAGTAGCCCAACAAGGCATGGGAGACAAGGTAACCAGAGGGCAGGCTGGGCTCATGGATAGTAGCCCAACAAGGCATGGGAGACAAGGTAACCAGAGGGCAGGCTGGGCTCATGGATAGTAGCCCAACAAGGCATGGGAGACAAGGTAACCAGAGGGCAGGCTGGGCTCATGGATAGTAGCCCAACAAGGCATGGGAGACAAGGTAACCAGAGGGCAGGCTGGGCTCATGGATAGTAGCCCAACAAGGCATGGGAGACTAGGTAACCAGAGGGCAGGCTGGGCTCATGGATAGTAGCCCAACAAGGCATGGGAGACAAGGTAACCAGAGGGCAGGCTGGGCTCATGGATAGTAGCCCAACAAGGCATGGGAGACAAGGTAACCAGAGGGCAGGCTGGGCTCATGGATAGTAGCCCAACAAGGCATGGGAGACAAGGTAACCAGAGGGCAGGCTGGGCTCATGGATAGTAGCCCAACAAGGCATGGGAGACAAGGTAACCAGAGGGCAGGCTGGGCTCATGGATAGTAGCCCAACAAGGCATGGGAGACAAGGTAACCAGAGGGCAGGCTGGGCTCATGGATAGTAGCCCAACAAGGCATGGGAGACAAGGTAACCAGAGGGCAGGCTGGGCTCATGGATAGTAGCCCAACAAGGCATGGGAGACAAGGTAACCAGAGGGCAGGCTGGGCTCATGGATAGCAGCCCAACAAGGCATGGGAGACAAGGTAACCAGAGGGCAGGCTGGGCTCATGGATAGTAGCCCAACAAGGCATGGGAGACAAGGTAACCAGAGGGCAGGCTGGGCTCATGGATAGTAGCCCAACAAGGCATGGGAGACAAGGTAACCAGAGGGCAGGCTGGGCTCATGGATAGTAGCCCAACAAGGCATGGGAGACAAGGTAACCAGAGGGCAGGCTGGGCTCATGGATAGTAGCCCAACAAGGCATGGGAGACAAGGTAACCAGAGGGCAGGCTGGGCTCATGGATAGTAGCCCAACAAGGCATGGGAGACAAGGTAACCAGAGGGCAGGCTGGGCTCACGGATAGTAGCCCAACAAGGCATGGGAGACAAGGTAACCAGAGGGCAGGCTGGGCTCATGGATAGTAGCCCAACAAGGCATGGGAGACAAGGTAACCAGAGGGCAGGCTGGGCTCATGGATAGTAGCCCAACAAGGCATGGGAGACAAGGTAACCAGAGGGCAGGCTGGGCTCAGGGATAGTAGCCCAACAAGGCATGGGAGACAAGGTAATAGTAGCCCAACCAGAGGGCAGGCTGGGCTCATGGATAGTAGCCCAACAAGGCATGGGAGACAAGGTAACCAGAGGGCAGGCTGGGCTCATGGATAGTAGCCCAACAAGGCATGGGAGACAAGGTAACCAGAGGGCAGGCTGGGCTCATGGATAGTAGCCCAACAAGGCATGGGAGACGAGGTAACCAGAGGGCAGGCTGGGCTCATGGATAGCAGCCCAACAGAGCCTGGGAGACAAGGTAACCAGAGGGCTGGCTGGGCTCAGGGATAGCAGCCCAACAAGGCATGGGAGACAAGGTAACTAGAGGGCAGGCTGGGCTCAGGGATAGCAGCCCAACAAGTCATGGAAGAAAAGGTAACCAGAGCCAATTAAGCACAGCTGACGGTACTAATGACATACTCTCCTTCCCCTATAAGAGAGAGAATGGAACCAGCAGAGAGAGGGGGGGAAACTATCTCTGGAAGATGGCCACCGAGAGAGAGGAGCTATCCAGGAAGAACCACTAAGACGGTGACAATCCCGTGACTTTTTGTTGTAGTTTAAAGATAAGCCTATTGTGTTCCGGTTTCATCCGGAGAAGAAGATGTATGTTTTTCCTTGGAGGATTTTCATTGATTATGTTGGACTGTTTGTGTTGACCAAATGCCCTCAATAGAGAACTGTGTTCAATCAAGAAAACCTACTCCTGACTCGTTTATTCCACCTTCCCGCTTTAGAGTGACGCCCAATTACTTGGTACGCTCACACTAAGTTTAGATAGCAAAAATAAAAAACATTTGATTTCCCTCCACTGTAACAGTATTATATTAGACAGAAATATGGGTTCCAGTGACTTGCAGGAAAATGTAGCTAGGCACCGTATCGTCCTCTGTCCTCTTGGTGCCGGCACCGGCTGTAGCTGAGCTTCTAATGTTAGCTTAATCCAACTCTTTGTTTTGGTTGGTTGAATGTCATCATGTAGCTAATATATGCTTCATCGTAACATTTGTGTTGATGAGAGGAATCACTTAAAGCCATTGGTCAGTTCTTTCAGTTTAACCCAAAGGGATTGTTGTTAGTGTCCTCCTCCTTTAAAGAAAAATCCAGCCTTGGGGGAGGGACGGGCGCCAGAGCTCGAACCACCGCCCAACACAAGTTGTAGTCTTCCAGAGACAGGAAACAAATGTGTCTGCTTGAATATTTAGCAATGAATCCGTCGATAGGAATCGCTGAAATGCATCCAATGACTCTAATCGAACAAAGACAGACAGCCTAAACCCACAACAATTTGTGGTGCGAGCCAGTATAACAGAGCCTTTGCAAAATGCCACAAAGCAGGATTACATTTATTTTTAGATCTGCCCCATCAATACACCGGAATTTATTTAACTAGGCAAGTCAGTTAAGAACAAATTCTTACTTACAATGACGGCCTACTGGGGGAACAGGGGGTTAACTGCCTTGTTCAGGGGCAGAATGACATGTTTTACCTTGTCAGCTTGGGGATTCAATCTAAACTTTTCGGTTACTGGCCCAACGTTCTAACCACTAGGCTACCTGCCACCTCTACACTCTAACCACTAGGCTACCCTGCCACCTGCCACCTCTACACTCTAACCACTAGGCTACCCTGCCACCTCTACACTCTAACCACTAGGCTACCTGCCACCTCTACACTCTAACCACTAGGCTACCTGCCACCTCTACACTCTAACCACTAGGCTACCTGCCACCTCTACACTCTAACCACTAGGCTACCTGCCACCTCTACACTCTAACCACTAGGCTACCTGCCACCTCTACACTCTAACCACTAGGCTACCTGCCACCTCAACACTCTAACCACTAGGCTACCTGCCACCTCCACAACCACTAGGCATCAGGCTACCTGCCACCTCTACACTCTAACCACTAGGGGGCACCTCATCCAACCACTAGGCTACCTGCCACCTCAACACTCTAACCACTAGGCTACCTGCCACCCCACATACATCAGGAAGCCGTCATAGGTCCACATACATCAGGAAGCCGTCATAGGGGGCATCATCCAGCGAAGCCCTGACCTGCCTTTCTCCTTGCAATGGCTTCCTCTTCTGAGGAGTAGCAAGGATGGGACCAATACGCAGCGTGGTAAGTGTCCATGATACTTTAATAATCACTGAACACGACTCAAAAATAACAAAGTGAATGGAAACGAAAACCGAAACAGTCCTGAATGGTGACACAAACAACAAAACAGGAAACAATCACCCACGAAACACAGGTGGGAAAAGGCTACCTAAGTATGATTCTCAATCAGAAACAACTAACGACACCTGCCTCTGATTGAGAACCATACCAGGGCCAAACACAAAACACAACATAGAAAAACGAACATAGACAACCCTCCCAACTCACGCCCTGACCATACTAAAACAAAGACATAATAAAAGAACTAAGGTCAGAACGTGACACTCCTGGGCAATTATGTGTAAAATAAACTCATTGTCCTAGAAATACCTCAGACATGATGAAAACAAGCCCAGAATCCCCCAGGTTTAAAATTCCCCCTTTAAATGTTACATTATAAGGCCAGAGACAGCAGCAGCTCCATCTGCTGGCCGCTTCTGATACTGACGCTGTGACCATGACAGTGTTGGAACTACTGACACTTACATTTTTACATTTACATTTAAGTCATTTAGCAGACGCTCTTATCCAGAGCGACTTACAAATTGGTGCATTCACCTTATGACATCCAGTGGAACAGCCACTTTACAATAGTGCATCTAAATATTTTAAGGGGGGGGGGGGGGGGGGGTGAGAAGGATTACTTTATCCTATCCTAGGTATTCCTTAAAGAGGTGGGGTTTCAGGTGTCTCCGGAAGGTGGTGATTGACTCCGCTGTCCTGGCGTCGTGAGGGACGCACACACACAGACACACACACACATACATTAGACAAACGTATTTGGCTGGGGTATAGATGCCTCAAAAGGACATTCTTACACTGGGTTAAAACTAGCACACACACCAAACGCACGAACACACACACACACACACACCCTATCAAATGTGTGTGGAATGCCAGTCTGTCCTTTTCAATGGACTAACACACACAAAGCCCTTAATGCACAACCACAGGGTGACATTCCCTGTACGTGTGGAACGCAGCTGTCTAAGGCACTGTACCTCAGTGCTAAAAGGTGTCACTACAGACACCCTGGTTCGAATCCAGGCTGTATCACCACCGGCCGTGATTGGGAGTCCCATAGGCCGTCATTGTAAATAAGAATTTGTTCTTAATTGACTGACTTGTCTGGTTAAATAAAGGTGACACAATAAATACGCCGGGGAGCAGCACAGACTACCATATACAGTATGTAAGGAATCTCCCACTATCATGACTCACACACACACACACACACACACACACACACACACACCAGCCTGGAAATAAACATGGAATGTGGTGGTCAGGCTGATTAAATCACTGACTGTTGGTCCTCTACAATCAGAGTCACCTGACTGATGATTGGTCACTAAGAGAGAATCAACATCACGTTACGCCTGGCCTTAGTCATTACCACGCACGGTTGGATAGTGTGTGTGTGTGTGTGTGGTTGGATAGTGTGTCTGTGTGTGTGTGGTGGATAGTGTGTGTGTGTGTGTGTGTGTGGTGTGTGTGTGTGTGATTGGATAGTGTGTGTGTGTATAGTGTGTTTGTGTGTGTGTGTGTGTGTGTGTGTGTGTGTGTGTGTGTGTGTGTGTGTGTGTGTGTGTGTGTGTGTGTGTGTTGGATAGTGTGTGTGTGTGTTGGATAGTGTGTGTGTGTGTGTGTGTGTGTGTGGTTGGATAGTGTGTGTGTGGTTGAATAGTGTGTGTGTGTGGTTGGAGAGTGTGTGTGTGTGTGGTTGGGTAGCTGTGCAGAGCTCTACCAGCCTTTCTTAACGCAAATAGAGCAATAAGTGATGAGTTTCTCTCTTCGTTTCATACTAACTTTCAGAAATAACGCCAAGCGCCCACAATGTGACGACATGTGCTGACCAAACATCCACAACATGACCAGGGTTGCCATGTTGGTGTTTTTTTCTCACAAAATTGGTCAACATTGAAAATTATTTCCTGTGTGAAAATGTATTGGTCGCGGGTGGCGGGTTTTGGGGCTACTTTTAAATATATTTTACTATAACCTGCTGCTGCTGACTATCAGGCAGTGAACAGGTTGTGAGCGAGATAATTAATGAAGGGTGGGGAGGGGGTGTATGGGTTGAGAGAGTAGCAGAGGCAGCTGTGTCAAGGAGTAGTTTACCATTTGTAGGTAGGCTATTTATATTGGTTGTTAATGGAGACACACTTTTTCCTTATAACATTAACACTCTAGAACTAATAACGGCAACAGAACGCACTAGAACTAATAGGCAACAGAACGCACTAGAACTAATAGGCAACATAACGCACTAGAACTAATAGGCAACAGAACGCACTAGAAATAATAGGCAACATAACGCGATAGAACTAATAGGCAACAGAACGCAACATAACGCACTAGAACTAATAGGCAACAGAACGCACTAGAACTAATAGGCAACATAACGCACTAGAACTAATAGGCAACAGAACGCACTAGAACTGATAGGCAACAGAACGCACTAGAACTAATAGGCAACAGAACGCACTAGAACCAATAGGCAACATAACGCACTAGAACTAATATGCAACAGAACGCACTAGAACTAATAGGCAACATAACGCGATAGAACTAATAGGCAACAGAACGCACTAGAACTAATAGTGGCAACATAACGCACTAGAACTAATAGGCAACAGAACGCACTAGAACTAATAGGCAACATAACGCGATAGAACTAATAGGCAACAGAACGCACTAGAACTAATAGGCAACATAACGCACTAGAACTAATAGGCAACAGAACGCACTAGAACTGAGAGGCAACAGAACGCACTAGAACTAATAGGCAACAGAACGCACTAGAACTAATAGGCAACATAACGCACTAGAACTAATAAAGGCAACAGAACGCACTAGAACTAATAAAGGCAACATAACACTAGAACTGATAGGCAACAGAACGCGATAGAACTAATAGGCAACAGAACGCACTAGAACTAATAAAGGCAACAGAACGCACTAGAACTAATAGGCAACAGAACGCACTAGAACTAATAGGCAACAGAACGCACTAGAACTAATAAAGGCAACGTAACACTAGAACTAATAATGGCAACATAACGCGCTAGAACTAAACGCTAGAACTAATAGCGAGTTGCTGCGGCTGGACCGCAAGGCACTACAGAGGGTAGTACGGCCCACTACATCACTGGGGCTAAGCTGCCCTCCACCCAGGACCTCTACACCAGGCGGTGTCAGAGGAAGGCCCTACCAATTGTCAAAGACCCCAGCCACCCTAGTCATAGACTGTTTTCTCTACTACCACATGGCAAGCGGTACTGGAGCGCCAAGTCTAGGTCCAAAAAGCTTCTCAACAGCTGTTACCCCCAAGCCATAACACTCCTGAACAAGTAATCAAATGGCTACCCGGACTATTTGCATTGTGTGCCACCCCCCAACCCCTCTTTTATGATGCTGCTTCTCTCTGTTTACCATATATGCATAGTCACTTTAACTATACATTCATGTACATACTACCTCAATTAGCATGGCTAACCAGTACCTGTATATAGCCTCGCTACTGTATATAGCCTCTCTACAGTATATAGCCTCTCTACTGTATATAGCCTCACTACTGTATATAGCCTCTCTACTGTATATAGCCTCTCTACAGTATATAGCCTCTCTACTGTATATAGCTTCTCTACTGTATATAGCCTCACTACTGTATATAGCCTCTCTACTGTATATAGCCTCTCTACAGTATATAGCCTCTCTACTGTATATAGCCTCTCTACAGTATATAGCCTCTCTACTGTATATAGCCTCGCTACTGTATATAGCCTCTCTACAGTATATAGCCTCTCTACTGTATATAGCCTCACTACTGTATATAGCCTCTCTACTGTATATAGCCTCTCTACAGTATATAGCCTCTCTACTGTATATAGCCTCACTACTGTATATAGCCTCTCTACTGTATATAGCCTCTCTACAGTATATAGCCTCTACTGTATATAGCTTCTCTACTGTATATAGCCTCTCTACTGTATATAGCCTCTACTGTATATAGCCTCACTACTGTATGAAGCCTCTCTACTGTATATACCCTCGCTACTGTATATAGCCTCTACAGTATATAGCCTCTCTACTGTATATATAGCCTCACTACTGTATATAGCCTCTCTACTGTATATAGCCTCTCTACAGTATATAGCCTCTCTACTGTATATAGCCTCTCTACTGTATATAGTCTCTCTACAGTATATAGCCTCTCTACTGTATATAGCCTCACTGTAACAAGCCTACAGTATATAGCCTCTCTACTGTATATAGCTTCTCTACTGTATATAGCCTCACTACTGTATATAGCCTCTCTACTGTATATAGCCTCTCTACAGTATATAGCCTCTCTACTGTATATAGCCTCTCTACAGTATATAGCCTCTCTACTGTATACCCGCTACTGTATATAGCCTCTCTATGCTAGCCTCTCTGTATATAGCCTCACTACTGTATATAGCCTCTCTACTGTATATAGCCTCTCTACAGTATATAGCCTCTCTACTGTATATACCTCACTACTGTATATAGCCTCTCTACTGTATATAGCCTCTACAGTATATAGCCTCTCTACTGTATATAGCTTCTCTACTGTATATAGCCTCTCTACTGTATATAGCCTCTCTACTGTATATAGCCTCACTACTGTATGAAGCCTCTCTACTGTATATACCCTCGCTACTGTATATAGCCTCTCTACAGTATATAGCCTCTCTACTGTATATAGCCTCACTACTGTATATAGCCTCTCTACTGTATATAGCCTCTCTACAGTATATAGCCTCTCTACTGTATATAGCCTCTCTACTGTATATATAGCCTCTCTACAGTATATAGCCTCTCTACTGTATATAGCCTCACTACTGTATATAGCCTCTCTACTGTATATAGCCTCACTACTGTATATAGCTTCTCTACTGTATATAGCCTCTCTACTGTATATAGCCTCTCTACTGTATATAGCCTCACTACTGTATATAGCCTCTCTACTGTATATAGCCTCTCTACTGTATATAGCCTCACTACTGTATATAGCCTCTCTACTGTATATAGCCTCACTACTGTATATAGCCTCTCTACTGTATATAGCCTCTACTGTATATAGCCTCTACTGTATATAGCCTCTCTACTGTATATAGCCTCACTACTGTATATAGCCTCTCTACTGTATATAGCCTCACTACTGTATATAGCCTCTCTACTGTATATAGCCTCTCTACAGTATATAGCCTCTCTACTGTATATAGCCTCACTACTGTATATAGCCTCTCTACTGTATATAGCCTCTCTACAGTATATAGCCTCTCTACTGTATATAGCTTCTCTACTGTATATAGCCTCTCTACTGTATATAGCCTCTCTACTGTATATAGCCTCACTACTGTATGAAGCCTCTCTACTGTATATACCCTCGCTACTGTATATAGCCTCTCTACAGTATATAGCCTCTCTACTGTATATAGCCTCACTACTGTATATAGCCTCTCTACTGTATATAGCCTCTCTACAGTATATAGCCTCTCTACTGTATATAGCCTCTCTACTGTATATAGCCTCTCTACAGTATATAGCCTCTCTACTGTATATAGCCTCACTACTGTATATAGCCTCTCTACTGTATATAGCCTCACTACTGTATATAGCTTCTCTACTGTATATAGCCTCTCTACTGTATATAGCCTCTCTACTGTATATAGCCTCTCTACTGTATATAGCCTCACTACTGTATATAGCCTCTCTACTGTATATAGCCTCTCTACTGTATATAGCCTCACTACTGTATATAGCCTCTCTACTGTATATAGCCTCACTACTGTATATAGCCTCTCTACTGTATATAGCCTCTACTGTATATAGCCTCTACTGTATATAGCCTCTCTACTGTATATAGCCTCACTACTGTATATAGCCTCTCTACTGTATATAGCCTCTCTACTGTATATAGCCTCTACTGTATATAACCCCTCTACTGTATATAGCCTCTCTACTGTATATAGCCTCGCTACTGTATATAGCCTCTCTACTGTATATAGCCTCTACTGTATATAACCTCTCTACTGTATATAGCCTCTCTACTGTATATAGCTTCACTACTGTATATAGCCTCTCTACTGTATATAGCCTCTCTACTGTATATAGCCTCTACTGTATATAACCCCTCTACTGTATATAGCCTCTCTACTGTATATAGCCTCACTACTGTATATAGCCTCTCTACTGTATATAGCCTCTACTGTATATAGCCTCTCTACTGCATATAGCCTCTACTGTATATAACCTCTCTACTGTATATAGCCTCTCTACTGTATATAACCTCTCTACTGTATATAACCTCTCTACTGTATATAGCCTCTCTACTGTATATAGCCTCTCTACTGTATATAGCCTCACTACTGTATATAGCCTCTCTACTGTATATAGCCTCTCTACTGTATATAGCCTCTCTACTGTATATAGCCTCACTACTGTATATAGCCTCACTACTGTATACAGCCTCTACTATATATAGCCTCTCTACTGTATATAGCCTCTCTACTGTATATAGCCTCACTACTGTATATAGCCTCACTACTGTATATAGCCTCTCTACTGTATATAGCCTCTCTACTGTATATAGCCTCTACTGTATATAACCCCTCTACTGTATATAGCCTCTCTACTGTATATAGCCTCGCTACTGTATATAGCCTCTCTACTGTATATAGCCTCTACTGTATATAACCTCTCTACTGTATATAGCCTCTCTACTGTATATAGCTTCACTACTGTATATAGCCTCTCTACTGTATATAGCCTCTCTACTGTATATAGCCTCTACTGTATATAACCCCTCTACTGTATATAGCCTCTCTACTGTATATAGCCTCACTACTGTATATAGCCTCTCTACTGTATATAGCCTCTACTGTATATAGCCTCTCTACTGCATATAGCCTCTACTGTATATAACCTCTCTACTGTATATAGCCTCTCTACTGTATATAACCTCTCTACTGTATATAACCTCTCTACTGTATATAGCCTCTCTACTGTATATAGCCTCTCTACTGTATATAGCCTCACTACTGTATATAGCCTCTCTACTGTATATAGCCTCTCTACTGTATATAGCCTCACTACTGTATATAGCCTCACTACTGTATACAGCCTCTACTATATATAGCCTCTCTACTGTATATAGCCTCTCTACTGTATATAGCCTCACTACTGTATATAGCCTCACTACTGTATATAGCCTCTCTACGTCGTAAAACAATTACATAGATATTCCTAAATTCGCTCGATAACGTTATGGGAAAAGGGTTTGACGGATTAATGTGTAAACTCCTCTCTCTTGCTGCACATTTTTTTGGGGGGGTTTCAGGCCTTTTTTGCAGGTTTTTAGAGGACATTTGGGCTAGAAATGTTAGCTGTACCTGGCAACACTGAGCATGACAGTAAACCCAGGGAGTTCTTTCAGAACAAAGCAGAATGCTTCAGGAAACAGTGCTTCGGGAAACAGTGCTTTTGACAGTTTAAAAGTTAGTCAGCTAGCAAGGCATTGTTGTCATTTTATAACAGGTATCAGCAGAAATAATATCAGCAGAAATAAGGGATAACTATCTCTCATAGTAGTAGATGTGTTTCTCTTTCAAACAATGCCCCTTGTACACAGCTAATAGCTATCTAGCTAGCTAAAGTTAGCCAAAGCAAGCATATACATATGAAGATGAAACATGATCAGACCTACTGTTTCATACTGTCAAAATTATTGGAGAATACAAGTATATAGGTTAGAACTATTGCTGTTAAAATACCATTTAAAAATGTTATTCTGAACTGGAATAAACTGATTGAAGCAAGATGCTTTTTTGAGGTAAACACACACACACACAGTTCTGGGTTGCTCATCTACAACAGGAAGTGGTCTCCTGCCTGACTGAGAAAGCCAGTAGATGTTCTGATCCAGTTTGGCACCACATATCTATGAGCCAGGGTTCTCAATTCGGGCATACTTAAAAAAAAACACAAGTACAGGGTTGCACTGTCTAAAACTGAGCCCAGAATAGACCTGCTTATTGAAGCTTCAACCAGCCACACACCTCTCATTAGGGCTTTGTGTTTGTTTTCTGTTTTACATCTGTGTGATGTGATCAATCAGTTTATTCCAGTTCAGAATTAAAATGATTTATTATATTTTACCAGCAACGGTTCCAACCTAGACAGAGTTTATTATGGGGGAAAATAAACATGAATAGCTATATATAATTTATTTAATTGTTATTTGTCTTCATTGCATTCGTTTTAGGCATAAGGGCAATGAAATGCACCGATATTTATGTACAGTTGCATGCTTTCATAAGCTTGGTTCCCAGGAAAACACAGAATTTCTCATTTGGGTCCCAGGAAAACACAGAATTTCTCATTTGGGTCCCAGGAAAACACAGAATTTCTCATTTGGGTCCCAGGAAAACACAGAATTTCTCATTTGGGTCCCAGGAAAACACAGAATTTCTCATTTGGGTCCCAGGAAAACACAGAATTTCTCATTTGGTTCCCAGGAAAACACAGAATTTCTCATTTGGTTCCCAGGAAAACACAGAATTTCTCATTTGGTTCCCAGGAAAACACAGAATTTCTCATTTGGTTCCCAGGAAAACACAGAATTTCTCATTTGGTTCCCAGGAAAACACAGAATTTCTCATTTGGTTCCCAGGAAAACACAGAATTTCTCATTTGGTTCCCAGGAAAACACAGAATTTCTCATTTGGTTCCCAGGAAAACACAGAATTTCTCATTTGGTTCCCAGGAAAACACAGAATTTCTCATTTGGGTCCCAGGAAAACACAGAATTTCTCATTTGGGTCCCAGGAAAACACAGAATTTCTCATTTGGTTCCCAGGAAAACACAGAATTTCTCATTTGGGTCCCAGGAAAACACAGAATTTCTCATTTGGGTCCCAGGAAAACACAGAATTTCTCATTTGGGTCCCAGGAAAACACAGAATTTCTCATTTGGGTCCCAGGCTGAAAAAGTTGAAGAACCCCTTGCTCTAGACCTCTGGAGATCTACTGGGAATGCAGGTGGGCTTGAGGCGTCACATTCAGCCCTGTTACACCTCTTTCACATTAACATCATAAGGGTTGGCTGATGTCCTCAAATTTCCCTGTATTTCCCGAAATTCCAGTTAGAATATTCCCAGAATCAGGAGGGAATAAACAAGGAATCATTGATTTCTGGGAGAAAACAGCAGGGAATTTTGGGTAAAAGTTTACGTAATTTTGCAACCCTTACAAACTCTCCATTTCAAAGATGTCGACCGTCTCGATACTGTAGTGACTGACAGCTGAAAGTTTGTTTTGGAAGAGGAGCGATCGTAATGCTAATGCCTGCTACTATACAACACACACACACACAACTCTTAACACACTTTCTCTCTTTCTCCTTTTCACTTCTTCTCTGGCACTCTCTTTCCGGGCTGCTACACCTTATTCCTCACAAATGAAAGAACAGAGAGGAGATTAAAGAAAGACGAGGAGAAAAGAGAGGAAGGGGAAACAGTAGAGTTTAGCTGGCAGCATCTCTCTCTCTTCCTCCCTATGCCCCCCCATCTCTCTCTCTTCCTCCCTATGCGCCCCCCCCCTCTCTCTCTCCTTTTATGTCTGTCAAACCATCAGAGATGATTCTTACCTTTCAAGCAGAGCATACTGGCATCCTTCTCAGCAGGAGAGAGTGTGAGTCTATCTTAACTATCCCCAACAAAGAACACGTCTTCACTCACTGCACAGGTTTAAACACTGACACACTCCCTCCACTCTCTCAAAACACTCCCTCTCTCTCTCAAAACACTCCCTCTCCCTCTCAAAACACTCCCTCCACTCTCTCAAAACACTCCCACTCTCTCTCTCAAAACACTCCCACTCTCTCTCTCAAAACACTCCCACTCTCTCTCTCGAAACACTCCCACTCTCTCTCAAAACACTCCCACTCTCTCTCAAAACACTCCCACTCTCTCTCAAAACACTCCCTCCACTCTCTCAAAACACTCCCACTCTCTCTCTCAAAACACTCCCACTCTCTCTCTCGAAACACTCCCACTCTCTCTCTCAAAACACTCCCACTCTCTCTCAAAACACTCCCTCTCTCTCTCAAAACACTCCCTCTCTCTCGAAACACTCCCTCCACTCTCTCAAAACACTCCCTCCACTCTCTCAAAACACTCCCACTCTCTCTCAAAACACTCCCTCTCTCTCGAAAACATTCCCTCCACTCTCTCAAAACACTCCCTCCACTCTCTCAAAACACTCCCACTCTCTCTCAAAACACTCCCTCTCTCTCGAAACACTCCCTCCACTCTCTCAAAACACTCCCACTCTCTCTCTCGAAACACTCCTTCCACTCTCTCTCTCGAAACACTCCCTCCACTCTCTCAAAACACTCCATCCACTCTCTCTCTCGAAACACTCCCACTCTCTCTCTCGAAACACTCCCTCCACTCTCTCAAAAGACTCCCACTCTCTCTCTCAAAACACTCCCACTCTCTCTCTCAAAACACTCCCACTCTCTCTCTCAAAACACTCCCACTCTCTCTCTCTCAAAATACTCCAACTCTATCTCAAAATAGTCCCACTCTCTCAAAACACACTCCCATAATCTCCAACTGTGTCTCTTTCTTCCTCACTCTCTCCCACTCCCACTCAAACTCTCTCTCTCTCTCTGTGTTGTTCTTTAATCCTAACTCCCCTCTAAAGCTCTAGGGGCTAGATTCTATCAGATGCGCTCTAGCCGACACCCACGTAGTGGTTCTTTTAGTGGGTGTGGAAATGCCTTAGAGCTGTTAAATCCACAAGCTGCTCCCGGCATTATGCCTAAAGCGGATATTGGTTGCACGGAGTCCCATTAGACCTCTGAGGTTGATGTCCGCGCCCCCACTGAAATCGAAAAGGCGTAATACAAAAATCCCTATAGAAAACCATTCTGTTTTAAAGCTAGGAATATCTGTTTGTTCGTTTTTTTGCATTGGATTCGTCTCAATCCACCGCATCTGCTGATGTCGCACTTCCTCATCTGTGGTGAAAGGTGACCGAGCTAGAGCTGTGTGTATCAGACCATGAGAAGTCCCATCTGTGGTGAAAGGTGACAGAGTGGTGTGTATCAGACCATGAGACGGCCCATCTGTGGTGAAAGGTGACCGAGTGGTGTGTATCAGACCATGAGACGGCCCATCTGTGGTGAAAGGTGACCGAGTGGTGTGTATCAGACCATGAGACTTCCCATCTGTGGTGAAAGGTGACAGAGTGGTGTGTATCAGACCATGAGACGACCCATCTGTGGTGAAAGGTGACCGAGCTAGAGCTGTGTGTATCAGACGATGAGACGTCCCATCTGTGGTGAAAGGTGACCGAGTGGTGTGTATCAGACCATGAGACGGCCCATCTGTGGTGAAAGGTGACCGAGCTAGAGCTGTGTGTATCAGACCATGAGAAGTCCCATCTGTGGTGAAAGGTGACAGAGCTGTGTGTATCAGACCATGAGACGGCCCATCTGTGGTGAAAGGTGACCGAGCTAGAGTGGTGTGTATCAGACCATGAGATGGCCCATCTGTGGTGAAAGGTGACCGAACTAGAGCTGTGTGTATCAGACCATGAGATGTCCCGAACATCACTCTTCAACACTAAGTCGTCTGTAGCGTCCGCACGGTGATGGCCTACAAACTATTTTTGACCCCGTCTATGAAGTGAGGAGACTCTCCTGAACACATCAGTTGTTTCCCTCTAGGACACTCACAGGCCTCCCTCTAGGACACTCACATGCCTCACGAGACTGAAGGGTCTGAAGTGATGAGACTCTCCTGAACACATCAGTTGTTTCCCTCTAGGACACTCACAGGCCTCACGAGACTGAAGGGTCTGATGTGATGAGACTCTCCTGAACACATCAGTGGTTTCCCTCGAGGACACTCACAGGCCTCACGAGACTGAAGGGTCTGATGTGATGAGACTCTCCTGAACACATCAGTGGTTTCCCTCTAGGACACTCACAGGCCTCACGAGACTGAAGGGTCTGAAGTGATGAGACTCTCCTGAACACATCAGTGGTTTCCCTCTAGGACACTCACAGGCCTCCCTCTAGGACACTCACAGGCCTCACGAGACTGAAGGGTCTGAAGAGGTTAGACTCTTATGGGTTAAGAGAAACCCCAGCCTTTTCTACAAATTCGAACACTGGAATGTGAGATGTAATCTACACCTCGATTAGGCTGATACAAATCTTACATTTTTCCTTTAATATTTTTCAATATGAGTGTCATTTCTATATAACCTAAACTTTTTCATTGTGAACTTGTAAAGCTTGGCTTCGTGACAATGACCACATGAGCAGCCACACCTAACTCAGTTAGACCTCCAACACCGCCGAAACACCAGCTATGTGGGTGTCAGTTATCACAGCTTAACGCTTGATCTGATTGAATCTTAGCCCTACACACACACACACACACACACACACACACACACACACACACACACACACACACACACACACACACACACACACACACGCAGATATAAACCATGAGTCTAGAAAATAAGTTACCACTGGGGGAAAATCTAATATTTTTATTGTAACAAATAATAAGAAGCCATCATATCACAACTGGGAGTACAAACACACAGGTTGGCTACACCTGGGTGTATTCATTAGTACACACTGTAGCAAACCGTTTTGCAATGGAGTGAATATGTGTGTTTGCTATTGTACAAGTTCAGGTTAGTCCTTCCCCGTTTCTTCCTTTTGGTTCCGTTTGATTCCATTTGGTTCTGTTTGATTCCATTTGGTTCTGTTTGATTCCATTTGGTTCTGTTTGGTTCCGTTTGATTCCATTTGGTTCTGTTTGATTCCATTTGGTTCTGTTTGGTTCCGTTTGGTTCCGTTTGATTCCATTTGGTTCTGTTTGATTCCGTTTGATTCCATTTGGTTCTGTTTGATTCCGTTTGATTCCATTTGGTTCTGTTTGGTTCCGTTTGATTCCATTTGGTTCTGTTTTATTCTGTTTGATTCCGTTTGGTTCCATTTGATTCCGTTTGGTTCCGTTTGATTCCATTTGGTTCTGTTTGATTCCATTTGGTTCCTAGTGAATACACACCCGGGGCCTCATTTCCCAATCATTTGTAGGCACAAATCTGTGCATAAACCATACGTGGGATCATTTCCACGCAGTGTGAGATTTATCAATATGAACGTTTTTGCATGAGCAGATTTTTTTTAACGCACAACCATGACCATGCTTACGCACAGTGCCAAGTGGTTGAATAAGGGAACTGTTTGTCAAGTGTAGCGCTGTGAATAAGGAAAATATATGTTGAAAATGTGTGAAATTGTGAGAGTAATGATTTAATCATTTTTTTGTTGTTTTGTTTTTTCATTGTATTTCCATTGTGAATTAATGCCACATATCTCGACAGGCTATATCATATAAGTTGACCACACCAGAGCCTTTGTTACAATAATCGTCCATGTAAAGTACAGTCATTTGATAAATGAGAGGTACGTGTGAAAGTGAAACCATTGTGTAAATAAAAGACTGAGATAATGGGAAATTGAATGAGAGATAGATAGATGCTATTGCTCTGTTTGAAGATTTGACGCACTGCATTTCGAAGAGAAGGGCGTATTTTTTTTAGAAAGCTGGGATTTTTTTATGCAGAAAATACAGATTGGCTCATCAGATATTATTTTCCCCAAAATATAATCTTATAGGATGTTTTTGCAAGCATTTAATAAGCCATTGTCACTTAGAGATCCTTTTTATGTCTCTATTTGGTTTGGTCAGGGTGTGATTTGGGGTGGGTATTCTATGTTCTATTATTTGTATTTCTATGTTTTGGCAGGGTAGGGTTCTCAATCAGGGACAGCTGTCTATAGTTGTCTCTGATTGAGAACCATACTTAGGTAGCCCTTTTTCCCTCCTGTCTTTGTGGGAAGTTGACTTTTGTTTTAAAGGCACATAGCCTTTAGCGGCACGGTTTGTGTTGTGTTGTGTTGTGTTGTGTTGTGTTGTGTTGTGTTGTGTTGTGTTGTGTTGTGTTGTGTTGTGTTGTGTTGTGTTGTGTTGTGTTGTGTTGTGTTGTGTTGTGTTGTGTTGTGTTGTGTTGTGTTGTGTTGTGTTGTGTTGTGTTGTGTTGTGTTGTGTTTGTTGTTTTGTTTGGTCAGGGTGTCATTTTTTTAAATAAAATATACGCTCACCACGCTGCACCATGGTCCTCTCCTTTCAAACAGCCGTGACAGACATACTTTAGAAAGGCCATTCTTGTGTATCCACATCGCCATAAAAGCACCCTCCCAAAAACGAGTGAACTGATGAATGTAGTACCTCTCGTTCATTCTGCGCCTCTCGTTCATTCTGTGCCTCTCGTTCATTCTGCGCCTCTCGTTCATTCTGCGCCTCTCGTTCATTCTGCGCCTCTCGTTCATTCTGCGCCACTCGTTCATTCTGCGCCTCTCGTTCATTCTGCGCCACTCGTTAATTCAGCGCCTCTCGTTCATTCTGCGCCACTCGTTCATTCTGCGCCTCTCGTTCATTCTGCGCCTCTCGTTCATTCTGCGCCTCTCGTTCATTCTGCGCCTCTCGTTCATTCTGCACCTCTCGTTCATTCTGCACCTCTCGTTCATTCTGCACCTCTCGTTCATTCTGCACCTCTCGTTCATTCTGCACCTCTCGTTCAGCCAAATCTTCCAACAGAACAAGATCAGCCATCTCTCATTCATATTTCCCATTATCTCAGTCTGTTTCACACGTGTCTCTAATTTAATAAATGGTTGTACTCTATACAGATTATTGTCTTAACAAATGACTGATATAGCCTGTTAAAGATATGTGGTGTTAATTCACAATGGAAACACAATAACATCGAAAAGCGATATAATTATTGCTCACACAATTTCACATTTTCAACATATATTCAGTGGGAATATGTAAGTGGGTATATTAAGTAAAAAATTACAGTAAGTACAAATGACAAACATCTTGTTGAATAGTTTTCACCCTAACAGACCCAATCTGCTTAGAGTCCATTTTCTATTTCTATTTGAGTTATTTAGCAGACTCCCTTATCCAGAGCGACTCATCGTAAACCTTGTGTAGTCTTAACATTCTGTATACACCCCTTGTCCTAAGGGTCAAAAATGACACGCCTTCCCTAAACCCCTAAAATAAAGCAGCTTAATTGAATTTTAAAACCCAAATCTATTTTGCATGAAGAAACAACCTGTCGTTCATCACAAACGTTGTGAATATCTGTCTTTTCCCTTCTTCACAATGCAGAAAGACTGCATTTAATCAGAGGTTACCACTCGTTTCTATTACAACACACCTGTCATACTTGTTTTCTTTACTAAAGTAGAGGTTTATTATTATTATTATTATTATTATTATTGATTAAGGGTCAGCATAGGTGTAAACATACATTGTTTAACAAGAGATAGCTTGTATAGCTTGTACTTGTATAGCCTAAAGTAGCAGAAATGTCCAGAAAGAAGATTTGAATGCATTTTATTGAAGAGAAACAACAACAACTTTTTGGCAACATAGTGATATATTCTTATATGCTGTACAATGAGGAATTCAACTACAAAATACTTGTCTTTTACCATTTGTCACGTTCTGACCTTAGTTCCTTTATTATGTCTTTGTGTTAGTTTGGTCAGGATGTGAGTTGGGGTGGGTAGTCTATGTTCTTTTTTCTATGTTGTATTTCTGTGTTTGGCCTGGTATGGTTCTCAATCAGAGGCAGCTGTCGATCGTTGTCTAATTTGTCACACCCTGATCTGTTTCACCTGTCCTTGTGCTTGTCTCCACCCTCTCCAGGTGTCGCCCATCTTCCCCGTTATCCCCTGGGTATTTCTACCTGTGTTTTCTGTTTGTCTGTGCCAGTTCGTCTTGTTTGTCAAGTAAACCAGCATTTTTCTCTCAGCTCCTGTTTTTCCCCAGTCTCTCTTTTTCTTATCCTCCTGGTTTTGACCCTTGCCTGTCCTGACCACTCTGCCCGCCCCTGACCTCGAGCCTGCCTGACCACTCTGCCGCCCCTGACCTCGAGCCTGCCTGACCACTCTGCCCGCCCCTGACCTCGAGCCTGCCTGACCACTCTGCCCGCCTCTGACCTTGAGCCTGCCTGACCACTCTGCCCGCCCCTGACCTCGAGCCTGCCTGACCACTCTGCCCGCCCCTGACCTCGAGCCTGCCTGACCACTCTGCCCGCCCCTGACCTCGAGCCTGCCTGACCACTCTGCCGCCCCTGACCTCGAGCCTGCCTGACCACTCTGCCAGCCCCTGACCTCGAGCCTGCCTGACCACTCTGCCGCCCCTGACCTCGAGCCTGCCTGACCACTCTGCCCGCCCCTGACCTCGAGCCTGCCTGACCACTCTGCCCGCCCCTGACCTCGAGCCTGCCTGACCACTCTGCCCGCCCCTGACCTCGAGCCTGCCTGACCACTCTGCCCGCCCCTGACCTCGAGCCTGCCTGACCACTCTGCCGCCCCTGACCTCGAGCCTGCCTGACCACTCTGCCGCCCCTGACCTCGAGCCTGCCTGACCACTCTGCCGCCCCTGACCTCGAGCCTGCCTGACCACTCTGCCGCCCCTGACCTCGAGCCTGCCTGACCACTCTGCCCGCCCCTGACCTCGAGCCTGCCTGACCACTCTGCCCGCCCCTGACCTCGAGCCTGCCTGACCACTCTGCCCGCCCCTGACCTCGAGCCTGCCTGACCACTCTGCCCGCCCCTGACCTCGAGCCTGCCTGACCACTCTGCCCGCCCCTGACCTCGAGCCTGCCTGACCACTCTGCCGCCCCTGAACTCGAGCCTGCCTGACCACTCTGCCCGCCCCTGACCTCGAGCCTGCCTGACCACTCTGCCGCCCCTGAACTCGAGCCTGCCTGACCACTCTGCCCACCCCTGACCTCGAGCCTGCCTGACCACTCTGCCCGCCCCTGACCTCGAGCCTGCCTGACCACTCTGCCCGCCCCTGACCTTGAGCCTGCCTGCCGCCCTGTACCATTTTGGACTCTGCCCTGGCTATGAACTCTTGCCTGTCCCCGACCTACCTTTCGTCTATCCCTTGGACTACAATAAATATCAGAGCTCAAACCATCTGCCTCCTGTGTCTGCATCTGGGTCTCACCTTGTGTCGTTATATAATTAGCACATGTAGGACAGTATGCAAGTGTGTGTGCATGGACTTTGCAGATGTATTTATCACATGTGCAGCACATAGTATTTGTTTTACAGTCCTTGTTTGGTGGGCAGAATTGGCAGAATCCTGCCTGCCCCAGCTGCAGCCTCAGGTGGACCAAGACAAGATTCAGCCACCTGAACAGCTTCCACAAGCGCTGCAGATGTTGCTGTGCGGGGGAGTCGCTCCCTTCTTTGAATGTGTGGGGTTACAAGTGCCTTTCCCATCTTCTCCAGAAACACCCTCCTCTTGTTCCACTTATAAGGCATCCAGATAGGGTTGATCTTGTTTCATATCACAAAGGTATTGTATGAGGACACATCAATGATGTTATGGAAGATGACTAGGGGCAGTCATTCTCCTGTAGCTGTAAGTTCCAATCACCTTGTCCAGGTTGTCCACGCCTCCTTTGTTGTGGTTGTAGTCCAGGATGATGGCTGGCTTCCTGTCCTCACAATCACGGATCTCAGCCGTTTTGTGCAGTGTGGTCAGGAGGACCACATTCTTGTTCCTCTTTGGGAGGTAAGAAACTAGATTGGTGGTGGGGGTGAAGGCAAACTTTGATGAGAAGACCTCTCTCCCCCTTGTTGCGAGGAGTGCAGGGGGGAGCTCAGGCTTGAAAGGCACTTGTAACCCCACACATTCAAAGATGATAGCATCTCCCCCGTCACAGCAGCCTCTGCAGCACTTGTGAAATGGCCGCCGGTTTGTCTTGCAGGTCTTAACTCACGGTTATCAAATTGTTGCATTCTTAAGAAAGTGTGAACGACTTTCAGTGGCATCGTGGCACAGAAAATCTCCCTTCCACTCTCTGCGTCCCAGAGACTACATGTAGCCTCGCCTCGGGACCTATACACACCCATTACGATTAGCTGCTCTATGTAGGCACGCAGGTAAATCTCATCCATCCTTTTCCAGGAACCCTCCAAATTTGTAATCTCCAGGATGATTTTTTTTGATGGTCTGGTGTGATGAACATGTAGAATGTTGAGGCGATGCCCTGGGCAACTGCTTGTCTTGTGGGCCCTGGGGTCGTCCTTATGACATGTTGTGCTGCCATCCTGCCCTGGTTGTCATATGGTGACAAGGACCATGTTATTTAGCTGTTTTTTGACAAAAATGTCTCTTTTTCAGCTTGGGGGATTTCGTCTTCATCTGAAGATGATGCATCGTGCTCTGGGTTGTATTCTTCCCCCATCTTCTTCTTCAGATACCTCCTCCTCTTCTAAATCATTGTTCTCTTGTTCCTCCTAGACATCTGATAAAATCAGATCTATGACCTGTTGGGCACTGAAACATGCAGTCATGGCTTCAGTAAAAAGAGAACTGGGGGGGGGGGGGGGGACTTTATAGCCTCTGACTACATTGCCCATTAGTAAACAATTCTTTCAAGAAACTTTTATTTTGTCTGTTTTTTTTTTATTTTTGTCTGTGAACTTGAGTCGTGTGTGGGGTCGTGGAGGGGAGATGCTGCACAAGTTTTAGTTTTGTCTGAATTCAATCAGTAGCACACGATCTCAATTAGGGGTCATTTTTTACCCTTAAGACAACACAAGGGTTAAGTAAATATACTATAAAGTACTACTTAATTCGTTTTTTTGGTAACTGTACTTTACTATTTATATTTTTGACAACTTTTAGTTTTACTTGCTACTCCGATACATTGACACCCAAAAGTACACGGTACATTTTGAATGCTTAGCAGGACAGGACATTGTCTAATTCACACACTTATCAAGAGAACATCCCTGGTCCTCCCTACTGTCTCTGATCTGGAGGACTCACTAAACAGAGAACATCCCTGGTCCTCCCTACTGCCTCTGACCTGGAGGACTCACTAAACAGAGAACATCCCTGGTCGTCCCTACTGCCTCTGATCTGGAGGACTCACTAAACAGAGAACATCCCTGGTCCTCCCTACTGTAGCTGATCTGGAGGACTCACTAAACAGAGAACATCCCTGGTCGTCCCTACTGTCTCTGATCTGGAGGACTCACTAAACAGAGAACATCCCTGGTCATCCCTACTGTCTCTGATCTGGCAGACTCACTAAACACAAATGCTTCATTTGTAAATGATATCTGAGTGTTGGAGTGTGACCCTGGCTATCCAGAAATAAACATTTAAAAAGGGTGTCATCTGGTTTCCTTAATATAAGGATTTTTAAATGATTTATACTTTCCCTTTTGATACTGGAGTATATTTTAGCAATTCCATTTACTTTTGATACTTAAGTATATTTAGAACCAAAGACTTTTAGACTTTTACTCAAGTAAAATTTTACTGTGTGACTCACTTTTGAGTCATTTTCTATGAAGGTATCTTTACTTTTACTCAAGTATGACAGTTGTGTACTTTTTCCACCACTGCTTACATTTTCTCCGTTCTAAGCTTGACAAGTAGTTCCCTTATTCCACCACTTATTACTGTGCATACGCATGGTCACGGCTGTGCATACGCATGGTCACGGCTGTGCATACGCATGGTCACGGCTGTACATACGCATGGTCACGGCTGTACATACGCATGGTCACGGCTGTACATACGCATGGTCACGGCTGTACATACGCATGGTCACGGCTGTGCATACGCATGGTCACGGCTGTACATACGCATGGTCACGGCTGTGCATACGCATGGTCACGGCTGTACATACGCATGGTCACGGCTGTGCGCGGCTGGTCACGGCTGAACTCTGACCCATGGCCCGTCAGGTATGAGGAACTCTGACCCATGGCCCGTCAGGTATGAGGAACTCTGACCCATGGCCCGTTAGGTATGGGGAACTCTGACCCATGGCCCGTCAGGTATGAGGAACTCTGACCCATGGCCCGTCAGGTATGAGGAACTCTGACCCATGGCCCGTCAGGTATGGGGAACTCTGACCCATGGGCCCGTCAGGTATGAGGAACTCTGACCCATGGGCCCGTCAGGTATGGGGAACTCTGACCCATGGCCCGTCAGGTATGAGGAACTCTGACCCATGGCCCGTCAGGTATGGGGAACTCTGGCCCAGGGCCCGTCAGGTATGGGGAACTCTGGCCCAGGGCCCGTCAGGTATGGGGAACTCTGGCCCAGGGCCCGTCAGGTATGGGGAACTCTGGCCCAGGGCCCGTCAGGTATGGGGAACTCTGGCCCAGGGCCCGTCAGGTATGGGGAACTCTGGCCCAGGGCCCGTCAGGTATGGGGAACTCTGGCCCAGGGCCCGTCAGGTATGGGGAACTCTGGCCCAGGGCCCGTCAGGTATGAGGAACTCTGGCCCAGGGCCCGTCAGGTATGGGGAACTCTGGCCCAGGGCCCATCGTGTATGGGGAACTCTGGTGCTTCAAAGCTAGAGCGGGAGGTGATCTGGGTACAGAGTTATTGTCACAACAAACAGAATATAATTTAAATAATGATAGTAAATAATAGTGCTTTGAAGGCAGCAACATTTTGTAACGTTCAGATAGTCGATTCAAACATGCCTCTTTGACATGTAAAATAATAAGGAACCACGTGCGGCTCTGATCTATCAAATCAAATGTATTTATATAGTCCTTCTTACATCAGCTGATATCTCAAAGTGCTGTACAGAAACCCCAGCCTAAAACCCCAAACAGCAAGCAATGCAGGTGCTTCTATTCTACTCTATCTGTTACTGAACGTGGCCCCGTGGTTTTGTGACTGGCTTTGTTTGGAGGCTCAGCACTCTCATACCACAGTTAGCAGTTACTGTATTATTAAATAATGGCCCAGTAAGCATCGAGTACAACACCACGTATTTAAAGTATTATTATGTGGATAATGCATTTTGAAACTTTTAAGAAGCATAGGGCTGTCACGCCCTGGCCTTAGTTATCTTTGTTTTCTTTATTATTTTGGTTAGGCCAGGGTGTGACATGGGTGATTTATGTGTTTTGTCTTGTCTAGGGTTTTTTGTAGATTAATGGGGTTGTGTTCTTTTAGGTGTCTAGGTAAGTCTATGGTTGCCTGGATTGGTTCTCAATCAAGAGGCAGGTGTTTATCGTTGTCTCTGATTGGGAACCATATTTAGGCAGCCATATTCTTTGGGTATTTTGTGGGTGATTGTTTCCTGTTTTGTGTTTTATGCACCAGTTAGGACTGTTACGGTTTTCACGTTTATTGTTTTGTAGTTTGTTCATGTTTGAGTTTTCTGATTAAAGAACCGTGAACTATACATGACATAGCAGTCAGGACATGAAGGTTCATAGCTACATGACATAGTAGTCAGGACATGAAGGTTCATAGCTACATGACATAGCAGTCAGGACATGAAGGTTCATAGCTACATGACATAGCAGTCAGGACATGAAGGTTCATAGCTACATGACATAGTAGTCAGGACATGAAGGTTCATAGCTACATGACATAGTAGTCAGGACATGAAGGTTCATAGCTACATGACATAGCAGTCAGGACATGAAGGTTCATAGCTACATGACATAGCAGTCAGGACATGAAGGTAAAAGTAAAAGTTGGAATGACCCTCTCCCCCTTTTCTGAAACCCCACACCTTAGTACAGTAATTATTTACTTGACCCTTATAACAAATCCACTTGTTATAATGGAACTTTTACAATATGAATGTACAGTGCCTTCGGAAAAATATTCAGACCCCTTGACTTTTCCCACATTTTGTTACATTACAGCCTTAATCTAAAATGGATAAAATAGATTTTTGTTCTCAGCAACCTACGCACAATACCCCATAATGACGTCACAATACCCCATAATGACATCACAATACCCCACATTGACAAAGTGAAAACAGGTCTATATAAGGTTCCACAGTTGACAGTTCATGTAAGAGCAAAAACCAAGCCATGAGGTCGAAATAATTTGCCGTAGTGTTCCGAGACAGGATTGTGTCAAGGCACAGATCTGGAGAACGATAACAAAAATGTATATATTAATATATTTTTAGGAAATTTTAATTTAAATGGTTTTGTGCAGACAACAGAACCCATCATATCACAACTTGGAGTACAAACAAACAGTTTGGCTACAAACCAGACAAGTTCAGGTTAATCCCCTGTTTCTGCCATTTATTTCAGTTTGTTTTTCTAGAGGAAAGGAGGGAAAGGTAGAGGAGAGGAGGAGGGAAGAGGAGAGGAGAGGAGGGAAAGAGGGAGAGGAGAACAGAGAAGAGGAGAGGGGGAGGAGAGAGGGGAGTTAATTATCTTTCTCTGGTGTGGTTGAGTGCATGTTAGCATTAGCTGGTTCAAGTAGTACAAACGTGACGTAGGAGAGGTGAGAATGAGAGGGGAGAGGAGATGGAGAGAGAAAAATAAAATAATATATTTTAATTATCCACCACTAGAGGGCGCACTTCGCCCATTCAATCCTGCACAGACCGACAGGTTCAGCTGTTAACAACAGAGTCGCTTTGTTCAGAGGCGGTGCCGTTCACAGCCCCGTGGCATTGTAGCGCCGCCCATGACACAAGTTACAGTATCAAATACAGACCCGGACTGATTGGAACAGCCATCTCGGAAACACCCTTTAATTTGCGGTTCTTCTGTAAAACAGCATTTGACAGATTGACGCATAGAAAAAAACGACATAACACAGCCTATTAAATAGACATGAAGATTCATACATGCTTATAACAAGTAGGCTAATAGACCTACTAGGACTATCCTACCTGTTAGCCTAGCTTACCTGCTTGTTAGCATATCTGTTGGCCTAGCCTACCTGTTAGCCTGGCCTTGTTAGCCTGGCCTACCTGCTTGTTAGCATACCTGTTGGCCTAGCCTACCTGTTACCCTGGCATACCTGTTGTCCTAGCCTACGTGCTTGTTAGCATACCTGTTGGCCTAGCCAACCTGCTTGTTAGCATACCTGTTGGCCTAGCCTGCCTGCTTGTTAGCATACCTATTGGCCAAGCCTACTTGCTTGTAAGCATACCTGTTGGCCTAGCCTACCTGCTTGTTAGCATACCTGTTGGCCTAGTCTACCTGCTTGTTAGCATACCTGTTGGCCTAGCCTACATGCTTGTTAGCAAACATGTTGGCCCTAGGCTACTTGCTTGTTAGCCTACCTTCTTGTTAGCCTACCTGTTGGCCTTTTCTACCTGCATGTTGTCCAAGTCTACCTGCTTATTAGCCTAGCCTGCCTGTTAGCCTACCTGCTTGTTAGCCTAGTCTACCTGCTTGTTAGCCTAGCCTGCCTGCTTGTTAGCCTTGTCTACCTGCTTGTTAGCCTAGCCAACAGCCTACCTGTTGGCCTAACCTACCTGCATGTTAGCCTAGCCTACCTGCTTGTTAGCCTAGCCAACAGTCTACCTGTTGGCCTAACCTACTTGCATGTTGGCCAAGTCTACCTACCTGCTAGCCTAGCCTACCTGTTAGTTCAGACTGTGACCGGATGGAGAATATCCACACATGGTCTTTAGTTCATAGTTCATATCATTAGTTTATTGCATTTGAAAGGTCTCACCAGAACCCATGATTATTGCCTATAAATACCTTATAATATTGACTATCACTCAGTCAATATGAATTACCTCTCTTAACAAGGTCACAAATAATTTGCAGTTGACATTTTGCATCAATTAATTTAGGCTAATATTTCCCCTTTTGCTTGTTGACATAGTTTCCATCTCTTACTAAGAAGTTGAGAGTTCCTGATCTGTGAATGGTTGTCTTTACTCGGTGTATTTACTCAGTCAAACCTATGACCGAGCAGCTAAAGGAAAATAAACACAATTGTCTGTCCGACTGTTGCCACGTTCATGTGCTATTCGAAAATACAAAACTAGGAAATGTCCGACTTGTTAATAGGTTGAACGCGCGGCACGTATATATGTACAACAGGTTAGCAAGTCGGACATTTCCGAGTTTCGTAGTTTCCGACGAGTACTTGAATGCGGCACGTATCCACACCCCTGTTACTTGTTCTACATTTATGCTTGGCCCCTTTCCTCACAATGTCGCTCTTTACCGCGGGGATACACAATTACTAACAAACTATTATGTTGTGTGAAAATTAGGCAATTGTCGTCCTAGAAAATTGAGAAATCGTCTCTGCAGAATATAGCACGTACGTTGTAACAACATAGTTGTAAGAAGATACGCCAGAGTGGATCGTTTTGAGCTGGAGTAGCCTCGTCTGCTTTGTTTACATTGGGATTGTTTTGATGCAGGGTGTTTTCACGGTGACGTTTTTGCGTGGAAAACGACTGTAAATCCTGCAACGATGGCAATGCAGGTAGGAGAGTTTCTTCAGCATGTCATGGTCCGCTTTATCGAATGGTAGACAACGCTAATTTAGCTTCTTTTTTTGTCATACAGAATATGCGCCATTGGGGGGGTTTCATTGAAGTGTAGTTTAGATTTCAGAGTAATATGACTAAAAGAGAACATGTTTATAAACTGAACCAATGTCATACAAGAAATGGATTGATGCCATGTTCAGAGACAGATTAAACAACACCTATGTATGTATTTACATGTTTATAAACTGAACCAATGTCATACAAGAAATGGATTGATGCCATGTGCAGAGACAGATTAAACAACACCTATGTATGTATTTACATGTTTATAAACTGAACCAATGTCATACAAGAAATGGATTGATGCCATGTGCAGAGACAGATTAAACAACACCTATGTATGTATTTACATGTTTATCTTCCAGTCTCTACTGTGAACTGCTTTTTGTAGGTTGTAGCACCACTGTTTTAGAGAGGGAGGCAGTGTGTGTGTGTGTGTGTGTGTGTGTGTGTGTGTGTGTGTGTGTACACAGTACCATTCAGAGTGGTCCTGAGGTCATCACTGTGTCCTATGACTACGTCCTACAGTACCATTCAGAGTGGTCCCGAGGTCATCACTGTGTGTGCTCTGTTTCAGGCCCAGGTGATATATGACTTCAGTGCTGAACCAGGAAATAACGAGTTGACAGTCAGAGAAGGAGAGACTGTCACCGTCCTCAATCAGGTACACACAGGATCTGACTGGCTGGCCAAAGTCACCTGAAATACTACAGAGTTACATTTCACGCTTTTCTGTCCAGACTCTGATGAATAACTCTCATACCTCTTCTCTCTCTTCCTCTTCTCTCTCTCGCACACTCTTCCTCTCCCTCTCTCCCCTTTCTCTCCCTTCCTCTCCCTCTCCCTATTCTCTCTCTTCCTCTCCCTATCTCTCCCCCTTCTCTCTCTCCCTCTTTCTCCCCCTTCTCTCTCTTCCTCTCCCTCTCTCTCCCTCTTCTCTCTCTCTTCCTCTCCCTCTCTCCCTTCTCTCCCTTCCTCTCTCCCTCTTCTCTCTCTCTCACACTCTTCCTCTCCCCTTTCTCTCCCTTCCTCCCCCTTCTCTCTCTCTTTTCCTCTCCCTCTCTCCCCCTTCTCTCTCTCCCTCTCCCTCTTTCTCCCCCTTATCGCTCTTCCTCTCTCTCCCCTTCTCTTACTTCTGCTCTCTCCCCTTCTCTCTCTTCCTCTCCCTCTCTCTCCCTCTTCTCTCTCTTCCTCTCCCTCTCTCCATTCTCTCTCTTCCTCTCCCTCCCCCTTATCTCTCTTCCTCTCTCTCCCCTTCTCTCACTTCCTCTCTCTCCCCCTTCTCTCTCTTCCTCTCCCGCTCTCTCTCTCTTCCTCTCCCTGCCCCTCCTCTCTCTTTGTAGAATGTTGGTGGAGGATGGATAGAGGCTCAGAACTCCAGAGGAGAAAGTGGGCTGGTGCCAGAAGACTACTTACAGGTGAGTGTGTGTCTGTTCATTACGGATTACACACCATAACAGTGTGAATAACTCACTACGTATCTGTAAAGTAAATCAAATAGAGTGTTATTTGTCACATGCGCCGAATACAACATGTGTAGACCTTACAGTGAAATGCTTACTTATAAGCCCTTAACCAACAATGCAGTTTTTTTTTAAAGCAATACAAAAATAAGAATAAGAAATAAAAGTAACAAATAATTGAAGAGCAGCAGTAAAATAATAATAGCGAGGCTATATATAAGGGTCAATGTGCGGCGGCACCGGTTAGTGGAGGTAATTGAGGTAATATGTACATGTAGGTAGAGTTATTAAAGTGACTATGCATAGATAATAACAGAGAGTAGTAGCAGTGTAATAGAGGTGGGGGGGGGGGGCAATGCAAATAGTCTGGGTAGTCATTTGATTAGATGTTCAGGAGTCTTATGGCTTGGGGGTAGAAGCTGTTTTATGAGCCTCTTGGACCTAGACTTGGTGCTCCGGCAGAGAGAACAGTCTATGCCTAGAGTGGCTGGAGTCTTTGACAATTTTTAGGGCCTTCCTCTGACACAGCCTGGCGTGAGTGCTACGGATCGGTAGTCATTTCGGCAGGTTACCTTAGTGTTCTTGGGCACAGGGACTATGGTGGTCTGCTTGAAACATGTTGGTATTACAGACTCAGACAGGGAGAGGTTGAAAATGTCAGTGAAGACACTTGCCAGTTGGTCAGGGCATGCTCAGAGTACACGTCCTGGTTATCCGTCTGGTCCTGCAAACTTGTGAATGTTGACCTGTTTAAAGGTCTTACTCACATTGGCTGCGGAGAGCGTGATTTCACAGTCATCCGGGACAGCTGATGCTCTCATGTATGTTTCATTTTCATTCATTTTACTTGCCTCGAAGCGAGCACAGAAGTAATTTAGCTCGTCTGATAGGCTCGGGTCATTGGGCAGCTCTCGGCTGTGCTTCCTGTTGTAGTCTGTAATAGTTTGCAAGCCCTGCCACATCCGACGAGCGTCGGAGCCGGTGTAGTACGATTCAATCTTAGTCCGGTATTGATGCTTTGCCTGGTTTGATGGTTCATCGGAGGACATAGCAGGATTTCTTATAAGCTTCCAGGTTAGAGTCCCGCTCCTTGAAAGCGGCAGCTCTACCTTTTAGCTCAATGCTGATGTTGCCTGTAATCCATGGCTTCTGGTTGGGGTATGTACATACAGTCACTGTGGGGACGATGTCATCGATGCACTTATTGATGAAGCCAGTGACTGATGTGTTGAACTCCTCAATGCCATCGGAAGAATCCCGGAACATATTCCAGTCTATGATAGCAAAACAGTCCTGTAGCTTAGCTTCATCTGACCAATTTTATTTTATTTTATTGCAAACAGGAAGGAGGATAGATAGAATTATGGTCAGATTTGCCAAATGGAGGGCGAGGGAGAGCTTTGTACGTGTCTCTGTGTGGAGTAAAGGTGGTCTAGAGTTTTTTTTTCTCCCTGTGTTTGCACATTTTAACATACTGGTGGAAATTTATTAAAACAGATTTAAGTTTCCCTGCATTAAGGTCCCAGGTTTGGGTTAAACTCAATATACATTCCAGTCAATTAAGGAAGTACACTGAAATTCCAATTCTCTTATTTTTAATTAGGAACATTTGGATTTGGAATCTGCTTTACTTTCTGAATTGACTGGACTGAATTTACCCAGGTCAAAAGTTTACATGCATTCAATTAGTATTTGGTAGCATTGCCTTTAAATTGTTTAATTTGGGTCAAACGTTTCGGGTAGCCTTCTACAAACTTCCCACAATAAGCTGGATGAATTTTGGCCCATTCCTCTTGACAGAGCTAGTGTAACAGAGTCAGGTTTGTAGGCCTCCTTGCTCGCACACGATTTTCCAGTTCTGCCCACACATTTTCTATAGGATTGAGGTCAGGGCTTTGTGATGGCCACTCCAATACCTTGACTTTGTTGTCCTTAAGCTATTTTGCCACAACTTTGGAAGTATGCTTGTGGTCATTGTCCATTTTGGAAGACCTATCTGCGACCAAGCTTTAACTTCCTGACTGATGTGTTGAGATGTTGCTTCAATATATCCACATCATTTTCCTGCCTCATTATGCCATCTATTTTGTGAAGTGCACCAGTCCCTCCTGCAGCAAAGCATCCACACAACATGATGCTGCCACCCCCGTGCTTCTCGGTTGGGATGATGTTCTTCGGCTTGCAAGTGTCCTCCTTTATTCTCCTAACATAACGATGGTCATTATGGCCAAACAGTTCTATTTTTCATCAGACCAGAGGACATTTCTCCAAAAAGTCCGATGTTTGTCCCCATGTGCAGTTGCAAACCATAGTCTGGCTTTTTTATGGCAGTTTTGGAGCAGTGGCTTCTTCCTTGCTGAGCGGCTTTTCAGGTTAGGTCAACATAGGACTCGTTTTACTATGGATATAGATACTTTTGTACCTGTTTCCTCCAGCATCTTCACAAGGTCCTTTGCTGTTGTTCTGGGATTGATTTGCACTTTTCGCACCAAAGTACATTCATCTCTAGGAGACAGAACGCATCTCCTTCCTGAGCGGTATGACGGCTGCGTGGTCCCATGGTGTTTATACTTGCGTACTATTGTTTGTACAGATGAACGTAGTTCCTTCAGGCGTTTGGAAATTGCTTCCAAGGATGAACCAGACTTGTGGGGGTCTACAATTTTTTTTTCTGAGGTCTTGGCTGATTTCTTTTGATTTTCCCATGATGTCAAGGAGAGAGGCACTGAGTTTGAAGGTAGGTCTTGAAATACATCCACAGGTACACCTCCAATTGACTCAAATTATGTCAATTAGCCTATCAGAAGCTTCTAAAGCCATGACATAATTTTCTGGAATTTTCCAGAGTGTATGTAAACTTCTAACTTCAACTGTAGGCTGTCTGTGGTGCCAGGGCATGTATAGCTTTGCTTTAGCTAATGGATACATGTTTACTGGTAGGCCTATTTGGTCACCATTTTAAAACCATACTACAGCCTACTCTGGTTGTAAAGTGGTGCCATGAACTCAATATTTAGAGGTGAAAAATAAACAATATACTCACAGAAAGCTGTGACTCTTCTCTCTGTATCCAGAACAACAGTAGTTGCTTTCAAAACAGTATTTTGCATATTTAGCAACGGTCATATGCTTGTGCTTCTCAGAATACATCACTCCCTCCTCTGTGCACAGTGGGGAGAGGGGGGTGAAAGTGGCTCGCTAACATAGCAACAGACAGCGAAACAGGGACAGGCAAATACCTAGCTAAATTATTATCAGACCTACCAACATGCACACATTTTGCGTACCATCTACGCAGAGCTCTGACCATGTACGCAGGTACGAGAGCCGAGTTATTAAAAGGAGCAGTAATTTTTCATATTTTGTATTTAATTTCTTTCTCTAGCAAATGAAAGTGAACTGCTGTCACTTTAGAGCCCACTGAACGTCCATCTTCTGTTCGGTAACGTTAGCTTGAAACGATCAGTGTTTGCCTTTCCACAACACACAGAGTCCAAAAGGGATTCGTCCATTTACGTACAGCTGACAGTCGGCAAACTCAGCATCACAACAAACAGGGGGAGGGACAGACACGGGGTAGCCACGTCCAATAAGGATGTATTCATCTCCATATCCGTTGACACAAACTCAGCATCACAACAAACAGGAGGAGGGGCAGACACGGGGTAGCCACGTCCAATAAGGATGTATTCATCTCCATATCCGTTGACACAAACTCAGCATCACAACAAACAGGAGGAGGGGCAGACACGGGGTAGCCACGTCCAATAAGGATGTATTCATCTCCATATCCGTTGACACAAACTCAGCATCACAACAAACAGGAGGAGGGACAGACACGGGGCAGCCACGTCCAATAAGGATGTATTCATCTCCATGTCCGTTGACACAAACTCAGCATCACAACAAACAGGAGGAGGGGCAGACACGGGGTAGCCACGTCCAATAAGGATGTATTCATCTCCATATCCATTGACACAAACTCAGCATCACAACAAACAGGAGGAGGGGCAGACACGGGGTAGCCACGTCCAATAAGGATGTATTCATCTCCATATCCGTTGACACAAACTCAGCATCACAACAAACAGGAGGAGGGACAGACACGGGGTAGCCACGTCCAATAAGGATGTATTCATCTCCATATCCGTTGACACAAACTCCGTACATGTCTATTGGAGACCAATTACTTTATTAAATATTGATTACAAAAGGATTGCTCTGGTTTATGACAAAAGTTTAAAGAAAGGAATAGATACCATTATAAATGAGACTCAAACAGGATTTATGAAGGGCCGTCACATAAACTCTAACATTTGTTTAGTCTTGGACCTTATAGATTATTCAGATGCAATTGACTCAGATGTGGTTGTCTTTTTTTGGGGACTTCTGTAAAACACAATTGAACACGAATTTCTCTTTAGGTCACGTAAACCTTTTGGATTCGGTGAACATTTTATCAACGTCATTCGCATGTTCGACAAAGATATAAATAGTTCTGCGTTACTAAACCTTAATACTTCCAAAATATTTAGTGTCAACAGAAGTGTTTTTAGCTCCAACAGTACAGTGATAACTAGCCAAATGCTTGTGTTTTTAGCTCCAACAGTACAGTGATAACTAGCCAAATGCTTGTGTTTTTAGCTCCAACAGTACAGTGATAACTAGCCAAATGCTTGTGTTTTTAGCTCCAACAGTACGGTGATAACTAGCCAAATGCTTGTGTTTTTAGCTCCAACAGTACAGTGATAACTAGCCAAATGCTTGTGTTTTTAGCTCCAACAGTACAGTGATAACTAGCCAAATGCTTGTGTTTTTAGCTCCAACAGTACAGTGATAACTAGCCAAATGCTTGTGTTTTTAGCTCCAACAGTACAGTGATAACTAGCCAAATGCTTGTGTTTTTAGCTCCAACAGTACAGTGATAACTAGCCAAATGCTTGTGTTTTTAGCTCCAACAGTACAGTGATAACTAGCCAAATGCTTGTGTTTTTAGCTCCAACAGTACAGTGATAACTAGCCAAATGCTTGTGTTTTTAGCTCCAACAGTACAGTGATAACTAGCCAAATGCTTGTGTTTTTAGCTCCAACAGTACAGTGATAACTAGCCAAATGCTTGTGTTTTTAGCTCCAACAGTACAGTGATAACTAGCCAAATGCTTGTGTTTTTAGCTCCAACAGTACAGTGATAACTAGCCAAATGCTTGTGTTTTTAGCTCCAACAGTACAGTGATAACTAGCCAAATGCTTGTGTTTTTAGCTCCAACAGTACAGTGATAACTAGCCAAATGCTTGTGTTTTTAGCTCCAACAGTACAGTGATAACTAGCCAAATGCTTGTGTTTTTAGCTCCAACAGTACAGTGATAACTAGCCAAATGCTTGTGTTTTTAGCTCCAACAGTACAGTGATAACTAGCCAAATGCTTGTGTTTTTAGCTCCAACAGTACAGTGATAACTAGCCAAATGCTTGTGTTTTTAGCTCCAACAGTACAGTGATAACTAGCCAAATGCTTGTGTTTTTAGCTCCAACAGTACAGTGATAACTAGCCAAATGCTTGTGTTTTTAGCTCCAACAGTACGGTGATAACTAGCCAAATGCTTGTGTTTTTAGCTCCAACAGTACAGTGATAACTAGCCAAATGCTTGTGTTTTTAGCTCCAACAGTACAGTGATAACTAGCCAAATGCTTGTGTTTTTAGCTCCAACAGTACAGTGATAACTAGCCAAATGCTTGTGTTTTTAGCTCCAACAGTACAGTGATAACTAGCCAAATGCTTGTGTTTTTAGCTCCAACAGTACAGTGATAACTAGCCAAATGCTTGTGTTTTTAGCTCCAACAGTACAGTGATAACTAGCCAAATGCTTGTGTTTCTAGCTCCAACAGTACAGTGATAACTAGCCAAATGCTTGTGTTTTTAGCTCCAACAGTACAGTAATACCTAGCTAAATGCTTATGTTCCTAGCTCCAAAAGTACAGTAATACCTAACAATATAAAACAATACACGCGGATCCAAAACATTAAAAGAAAGTAATTAAGAAATATTGGAACAAGCTATGTCAGAGTCCGGGACAGTATATGGACAGTATGTGACTAGAAAAGGCGTGTACAGCAGTAGTTATATAGGATGGGACTGGACTACAATACAGTATTATACATATGAAATGGGTAAAACAGTATGTAAATGTTATTAAAGTGACCAGGTGGCCTGGCGGGTAGGAGCGTTGGTTAACTGAAAGGTTGCTAGATCGAATCCCCGAGCGGACATGGTAAAAATGTGTCGTTCTGCCCCTGACAGTTAACGCACTGTTCCCCAGGCGCCGATGACGATTAAGGCAGCCCCCCCTCGCACCTTTCTGATTCAGAGGGGTTGGGTTAAATGCGGAAGACACATTTCAGTTGAATGCATTTAGTTTCTCAGTGTTCCATGAGTATGCACATAGGGCAGCAGTCTCTAAGGTGCAGGGTAGAGTACCGGGTGGTAGCGGCCTAGTAACAGTAACTAAGTTCAGGGCAGGGTTCTGTGCGGAGGCCGACTAGCGGTGACTATTTAACGGTCTGATAGCCTGAAGATAGAAACTGTTTATCAGTCAACTGGACCGTTGTGTATCAAAATCACGAAAAATTAACAACTCGGTAACACAAAATGATTCGGTAAGATTAAGGCAGTTTATCGTTCCAGCTTGTGTATGTGTGTGTGTGTGCGTGCGCGCGGCATTCCTCAGTCATACCGGGTAGGTGTCGAGTATTCTTTGTGAGACCCCATCACACCGCCTTTGTTTTTTTTGACAAACGTGACATCACTGGGGAGCCGTAGCACTGCAAAGATCAAAGTTGAACTCTGGAAAATGTTTTGAAAATCCCGAGTACCACGCCAAAATAAACTTGACTAAATGTCGCTAACAGTGTGACGCTAAGGCAACACTGTGTCTTTGCAAAGTATGTTTACTGTGATCCCTGTAGTACAAACAGTGATGTTTGCATCCTGCAGACATGGGAAAGATGACTACTGTCTTTGTCCTTAGGGGGTAAAGATAAAGTCAAAATGTGGATGATTATTACAATCCCCCCTCATCTCTCAGGTTGGTGTGGTGTCATCCACAACACCAGAGACAACTACCTATCCGGATGCCTACAGCCCCGAGTCCAGCAACAGCACAAACACTCAGGTACACAATACTTCATTACTATAAGTTATGGGGCTTGAGAAAGAAAGAGAGGGACTCTGTCTCTAAATTAAAGAAAGCTTTGATTATGTACAGACTCAGTGACCAACATAGCCTTGCTATTGAGAAAGGCTGCCGTAGGCAGACCTGGTTCTTGAGAAGACAGGCTATGTGCACACTGTCAATAAAATGATGGGGAAACTGAGCTGCACTTCCTGCCAAATGTATGACCATATTAGAGACACATATTTCCCTCAGATTACACAGAATTCGAAAACAAATACGATTTCAACTCCAATATCTACTGGGTGAAATACCACAGTGTGCCATCACAGCAGCAAGATTTGTGACCTGTTGCCTCAAGAAAAGGGCAACCAGTGAAGAACAAACACCATTGTAAATACAACCCATATTTATGTTTATTTATTTTCCCTTCTTCTACTTATTTGCACATTGTTACAACACTGTAAATATACATAATACCACATTTGAAATGTCTTTATTATTTTGGAACTTTTATGAGTGTAATGTTTACTGTTAATTTGTTATTGTTTATTTCACTTTTGTTTATGATCTATTTCACTTGCTTTGGCAATGTTAACATACAGTGGGGCAAAAAAGTATTTAGTCAGCCACAATTGTGCAAGTTCTCCCACTTAAAAAGATGAGAGAGGCCTGTACTTTTCATTATAGGTACACTTCAACTATGACAGACAAAATGAGAAAAAAAAATCCAGAAAATCACATTGTAGGATTTTTAATGAATTTATTTGCAAATGATGGTGGAAAAGAAGTATTTGGTCAATAACAAAAGTTTATCTCAATACTTTGTTATATACCCTTTGTTGGCAATGACAGAGGTCAAATGTTTTCTGTAAGTCTTCACAAGGTTTTCACACACTGTTGCTGGTATTTTGGCCCATTCCTCCATGCAGATCTCCTCTAGAGCAGTGATGTTTTGGGGCTGTTGCTGGGCAACACGGACTTTCAACTCCCTCCAAAGATTTTCTATGGGGTTGAGATCTGGAGACTGGCTAGGCCACTCCAGGACCTTGAAATGCTTCTTACGAAGCCACTCCTTCGTTGCCCGGGCGGTGTGTTTGGGATCATTGTCATGCTGAAAGACCCAGCCACGTTTCATCTTCAATGCCCTTGCTGATGGAAGGAGGTTTTCACTCAAAATCTCACGATACATGGCCCCATTCATTCTTTCCTTTACACGGATCAGTCGTCCTGGTCCCTTTGCAGAAAAACAGCCCCAAAGCATGATGTTTCCACCCCTATGCTTCACAGTAGGTATGGTGTTCTTTGGATGCAACTCAGCATTCTTTGTCCTCCAAACACGACGAGTTGAGTTTTTACCAAAAAGTTCTATTTTGGTTTCATCTGACCATATGACATTCTCCCAATCTTCTTCTTTATCATCCAAATGCTCCCTAGCAAACTTCAGATGGGCCTGGACATGTACTGGCTTAAGCAGGGGGACACGTCTGGCACTGCAGGATTTGAGTCCCTGGTGGCTTAGTGTGTTACTTTGGTCCCAGCTCACTGCAGGTCATTCACTAGGTCCCCCTGTGTGGTTCTGTGATTTTTGCTCACCGTTCTTGTGATCATTTTGACCCCACGGGGTGAGATCTTGCGTGGAGCGCCAGATCAAGGGAGGTTATCAGTGGTCTTGTATGTCTTCCATTTCCTAATAATTGCTCCCATAGTTGATTTCTTCAAACCAAGCTGCTTACCTATTGCAGAATCAGTCTTCCCAGCCTGGTGCAGGTCTACAATTTTGGTTCTGTTTGTTGTCCTTTGACAGCTCTTTGGTCTTGGCCATAGTGGAGTTTGGAGTGTGACTGTTTGAGGTTGCGGACAGGTGTCTTTTATACTGATAACAAGTTCAAACAGGTGCCATTAATACAGGTAACGAGTGGAGGACAGAGGAGCCTCTTAAAGAAGAAGTTACAGGTCTGTGAGAGACAGAAATCTTGCTTGTTTGTAGGTGACCAAATACGTATTTTCCACCATAATTTGCAAATAAATTAATTAAAAATCCTACAATGTGATTTTCTGGATTTTTTTCTCTCATTTTGTCTGTCATAGTTGAAGTGTACCTACGATGAAAATTAAAATCTCGTATTTCTAAGTGGGAAAACTTGCACAATTGGTGGCTGACTAAATATTTTTTGCCCCACTCTATGTTTCCCATGCCAATAAAGCCCCTTAAATTGAAAGAGAGAGAGAGAGATGTTTATAGTCAGGCAGGAAGGGGAAATGGTCGTTAGCATGGCGTTGGAGCTTCTCTTTTGTAGGCCCAAGGCCAGTTCTGTCCACGCTTGGGCCATTAAAACACACACAAACATCCAGGTACCTGCTCTGTCCACGCTTGAGCCATTAAAACACACACAAACATCCAGGTACCTGCTCTGTCCACGCTTGAGCCATTAAAACTGTATAAAGCAGGACAGCATGCACCACACACACACTTTAGCCATTACGACTGCCTTGGTTAGAGCCACGCCACTTCAAAACATCAAGCCACTTAGCCTTTAAAACAGAACAGGCTGAAGCAGTCTTCTTTTTTTTGAAGTAGCTCTGTGAAACATTTCCCAGAGTTCACTGCTGCTGTTGTTGTTTGCAGGTTGCTAACGGTGACAACCCTTGGTCTGGGGGAGGAGCTTACACCAACAAGACAGCCGGGGGATGGGACACCCAGGGATACGCGCAGACTCAACAGAATGCAGGTGACACACACAGACAAACAAGATGTTTGTAAATGTTGTTGTATTTGTAATGTTGCATTTATTCGTTTTTTTTATTTTTATAATGTCCTTGTTTGTGCGTGTGCATTTGTGCGTGTGAAGGTGATGATGACGATGATGGTGAGTGGGATGAAGAGTGGGATGATGCCAGATCAACAGGGGGTTATGGAGAAACTACAGGGGAGGAGGAAGGAGAGGCGACAGGCCGCAACACACACACACACATGAAGATATCCCTCAACAAGTAAGACACAACAACTCACACTTATTTAATTTTAAATGGTGCATTTCACTAGGGTTGAAAAATTCTGGTAACTTTTCAAAAAAGAGTGTGCAAAGCTGTCATCAAGGCAAAGGGTGGCTACTTTGAAGAATCTCAAATATGAAATATATTTTGATTTGTTTAACACTTTTTTTTGGTTACTACATGATTCCATATGTGTTATTTCATAGTGTTGATGTCTTCACTAATATTCTACAATGTAGAAAATAGTAAAAATAAAGAAAACCCTTGAAAGAGTAGGTGTGTCCAAACGTTTGACTGGTACTCTAGGTCCGTATTCTTCCACTAGGTTTGCGTTCTCTAAGATCCCCAACCCAGAGGTGTACCTCCTGGCTAAACTACCACCCAAAGGCAAAGACAGACTGGCCATCTATGTGAGTCATCCATCTGTTCTACACATTTACATTACATTACTTTACAGTACATTACATTAACATTACTTTACAGTACATAACATTACTTTACAGTACATTACAGTACATTACATAACATTACTTTACAGTACACTACATTAGCATTACTTTACATTAACATTACTTTACATTGCGTTAACATTACTTTACAGTACATTTCATTAACATGACTTAATAGTACATTACATTAACATTACCATTACAGTACATTACAGTAACATTACATGAACATTGCTTTACAGTACATTGCAGTAACATTAACATTACTTTACAGTACATTACAGTAACATTAACATTGCTTTACAGTACAGCACATTACATTACAGTAACATTACATTGACATTACTTTACAATAAATTACTTTGACATCCATCTGCATTACTTTACATTACTTTTACAAGGCACTACATTTACATTATATTACATTCACATTACATTTAGATGACATTATTTACATTACATTACTCTACATTTATGTAACAGTACATTTACAAGGCATTACATTTATGGGGGGGAAACTCTGCTACTCTAGATGGTAATAGCAATGTAGTAATTGTGTGTGTGTGTGTGTGTGTGTGTGTAGATGGGAGATGTGGGGCCAGTGTGGCTGTATCCCCAGTCTCCTCTTGACTGTGTCGTGGCTGATCCTAAAAAGGGCTCTAAGATGTATGGGCTGAAGAGTTACATAGAATATCAGGTCACACCCAACGTGAGTATCACACACACACACACTAGTGCTGAGCGATTAGTGCTTTTTGAGGTCGTTTGAGTTTGGTGAAAAATAAATAATTTTTCCGTTTTGATTTGTATAAAAAAATATATATATGCTTAAGCTTTTTAATAGAAATGACATTTTAGTAGAAATTCCAAAGCCACATTTTTAGAACTTTCAATTTTCTTATTGAGTTTTTTCAATTTTTATTATTATTATATATTTTTTTGTAATCTCAGCTCAGGCAGTAGCAGCCAACCATCTAAACCTCATTAACAAGTCATCCTATTTAGCTAGGCTAGTAACTAGCTAGCTGGCTATCTAGTAGCTACCTAATATGTAATAATAACTAGCTAGCTAGTAGCTACCTAATATGTAACAGTAACTGGATAGCTAGTAGCTACCTAATATGTAATAGTAACTAGCTAGTTAGTAGCTACCTAATATGTAATAGTAACTAGCTAGCTAGTAGCTACCTAATATGTAATAGTAACTAGCTAGCTAGTAGCTACCTAATATGTAATAGTAACTAGCTAGCTAGTAGCTACCTAATATGTAATAGTAACTAGCTAGCTAGTAGCTACCTAATATGCTGCAGAGCTGTCTGACGATAAAACTACTTTAGTTGTTCTTCAAAGTAGATAGGGCATACTTTCAAGACGGCTAATTACCAAGTACTACAAATATTAATCGGGTACAGCTACCTAACGAACTGTCAATATCCCTATTGTCGTTGTGCTGTGTACATTCCTCTCTCATGTGTCTTTCTGGGGCCGGAAGAGCAGGGCAGGCGCAATGGATTATAGTCATTGTAGTTAATTACCACGTTTTCTGCCCTGAACTAAGTTTAATATTTTCTGTTGAACACTACAACTTCCAGCGGCCCACAGTTTGTTCTTGATCTGATTTCTCTACCGGCGCGCAGAGCTCACAAAAAATACAAACTAAGTGGAATTCAAGTAATTGAACTGACGTCGGTCAATTTAGTTGTTTAATAACACACACACACACACACACACACACACACACACACACACACACTCTTCTCTGACTCTTCTTTTTGTGTTTTCTACAGACGACCAACAGACCTGTCAATCACAGGTATAAGCATTTTGATTGGCTGTATGAGCGCCTGTTGGAGAAGTTTGGTTCCGCCATCCCCATCCCCTCGCTGCCTGACAAACAAGTCACAGGTCAGTGGCTTCCATGGCAACCGTTGCCTCAGTTTTTCCTGAATAGGTCTTCTGGTCTGAAAAAGCGTGGCTTTAGAAAATATGTATTGAGCTGTGTGTAAGGCATCCTTCAAGCATAAATAGTTCTGTATTGGAGCCTGTTGACAACGGCCATCTAGTGAGGTCATAAATAGTTCTGTATTGGAGCCTGTTCACAACGGCCATCTAGTGAGGTCATAAATAGTTCTGTATTGGAGCCTGTTGACAACGGCCATCTAGTGAGGTCATAAATAGTTCTATATTGGAGCCTGTTGACAACGGCCATCTAGTGAGGTCATAAATAGTTCTATATTGGAGCCTGTTCACAACAGCCATCTAGTGAGGTCATAAATAGTTCTGTATTGGAGCCTGTTGACAATGGCCATCTAATGAGGTGTTTTATCGATTCCCCTGACAGCCCATACACACAAAATGTATGCAAGTCACGTTGGATAAAAGTGTCTTCTAAATGGCATTTATTATTATTATTACAGGTATAACTGTTAAAGTTTAGTATAAAAGAGGTTTTGTAATTTACTGGTTCAGAATGTCACTATGGTCTATTAAAATGTGGATGAATTAGGTGATGAGAGAAATCCAATGATCTGTTTAATTGTTTTTACATAACAACGCAAAGACCGAGGGGGAGGAGAATATGATGGTGGATGTTGTCGGCTTATACGGCCGGCAAGATAGGGTTGTAGTGATTTAGTAGGGACAAAACACATATCAGGGTGAAATCAAAACATAAAAAGTGCATGAAGGGTCAAGTAGTACTGTCGGGTGACTAAAGTGGAAGGAAATGGGTTTAACAGTACCATGTAATAAGGAGGTAAATGGGTTTAACAGTACCATGTAATAAGGAGGTAAATGGGTTTAACAGTACCATGTAATAAGGAGGTAAATGGGTTTAACAGTACCACACCATGTAATAAGGAGGTAAATGGGTTTAACAGTACCACACCATGTAATAAGGAGGTACATGGGTTTAACAGTACCATGTAATAAGGAGGTACATGGGTTTAACAGTACCATGTAATAAGGAGGTAAATGGGTTTAACAGTACCATGTAATAAGGAGGTAAATGGGTTTAACAGTACCATGTAATAAGGAGGTAAATGGGTTTAACAGTACCATGTAATAAGGAGGTAAATGGGTTTAACAGTACCATGTAATAAGGAGGACACACTGACAAACATAAACTAAAACAGAAGAGAACATGGCATAACAAACTGAGGACATGAATATCATCAAAGGGGTGTAATAACTAAGACTAGAAAATGTAATAACTAAGAGTAGAAAATGTAATAACTAAGACTAGAAAATGTAATAACTAAGACTAGAAAATGTAATAACTAAGACTAGAAAATGTAATAACTAAGACTAGAAAATGTAATATCTAAGACTAGAAAATGTAATAACTAAGACTAGAAAATGTAATATTTAAGAGTAGAAAATGTAATAACTAAGACTAGAAAATGTAATAACTAAGACTAGAAAATGTAATAACTAAGACTAGAAAATGTAATATTTAAGAGTAGAAAATGTAATAACTAAGACTAGAAAATGTAATAACTAAGACTAGAAAATGTAATATTTAAGAGTAGAAAATGTAATAACTAAGACTAGAAAATGTAATAACTAAGACTAGAAAATGTGGAAACATAATACATGTTTAGCAAGAGCACTTATATTTAAACCGTAATATAACAGAGGACTTATATTTAAACCGTAATATAACAGAGCCCTTATATTTAAACCGTAATATAACAGAGGACTTACATTTCTATAACAGAAAGGGTTTCTGGTTTTATTAGTCCGTAGAGACGGGATATGCTATGTAATATCTAAGACTAGAAAATGTAATAACTAAGACTAGAAAATGTAATATTTAAGAGTAGAAAATGTAATATTTAAGAGTAGAAAATGTAATATTTAAGAGTAGAAAATGTAATAACTAAGACTAGAAAATGTAATAACTAAGACTAGAAAATGTAATATCTAAGACTAGAAAATGTAATAACTAAGACTAGAAAATGTAATAACTAAGACTAGAAAATGTAATATTTAAGAGTAGAAAATGTAATATCTAAGACTAGAAAATGTAATAACTAATACTAGAAAATGTAATATTTAAGAGTAGAAAATGTAATAACTAAGACTAGAAAATGTAATAACTAAGACTAGAAAATGTAATAACTAAGACTAGAAAATGTAATATTTAAGAGTAGAAAATGTAATAACTAAGACTAGAAAATGTAATAACTAAGACTAGAAAATGTAATATTTAAGAGTAGAAAATGTAATAACTAAGACTAGAAAATGTAATAACTAAGACTAGAAAATGTGGAAACATAATACATGTTTAGCAAGAGCACTTATATTTAAACCGTAATATAACAGAGGACTTATATTTAAACCGTAATATAACAGAGCCCTTATATTTAAACCGTAATATAACAGAGGACTTACATTTCTATAACAGAAAGGGTTTCTGGTTTTATTAGTCCGTAGAGACGGGATATGCTATATGGTATAACGTCGTCCAACCTGCTTACTGGCAGATACAACAACAATAAGAAATATAATAATATGAACAATAAAGTAAATGTATCAGTATAATATAATACAATTTTTAGTGTAATTATAAGTATTAGTATTAGTATAATACAGGAAATCACAATTTAATAGTCCAAAAGCTGAAGAACAGGTTCCATGTTAACTAGCTAGCTAACTTTAGGCTAATAACTAGCAAACCAAATGGCTTTGAGATACGAATAATATTACCCCACAGATCATATGTGTAATATTAGCTAGCGAGCTAGTCAGCTAACGTCAGCTAGCTAGCTAACAGTACACTTTAACATGAAATTAATACAACTTTCTGACAAAATTTTGAAACATGTAATATCTGAAAATGTAGCAAGCTGGACTATCTTACCCTTATACATGGATGGACGCTTCTCCCTCTCTCACGGTTGCCATGGTTTCCCTTAGATGGAAGATGTGATCCAGAGACAGGTCTCTCTTAGCCATCATACTCTAATTCCCCTGATTTCAAAACTCTGTCCTCCTGAAAGTAGAGAGCAACACTTACGCAGTTATACCACAAGATCTTTTATTTTATTTTTTAAAGATGCGATAGACAGGATTACCTAAACATACTGACCGGCTCAAATAGACAGAAGCATTCTGTATGGCAGACCAATCGGAACTCATCTCTCTGCATGTCCAGCCCACTCATTATCTCAGCCAATCATGGCTAGCGGGAAAGCTTGCTGTCTTTTTCTGTGGCTGAACCAACTAGGCTCCTAATTTAACATTTTGTATTCGTATTTACAGATGGCACACAAGTTTGTTATTAAGTGATAACAGGTGGAGTGACCAAGGACCAATTAGTTCAACCAGGTCGTCTGCAGAAGAGTAGTCGTCAAATGCAATATTATTATTATTATTATTATTATTCTATCCAGGTCGTTTTGAGGAGGAGTTTATCAAGATGAGGATGGAGAGACTGCAGGGCTGGATGTGTCGTATGTGTCGTCATCCCGTCGTCTCCAACAGTGACGTCTTCCAACTCTTCCTCACATACAGAGACGAGAAGGTACACACACACACACACACACACACACACACACACAGTCGTACAGTCCTTCACTCTCTCTGTCTGTCTGTGCGTATGTGTTTGGTCAGGACTGGAAGACCGGGAAGAGGAGAGCAGAGAAGGATGAGTGTGTTGGACCAATGGTTTTCTCCACCATCGACCCTGAAGCTCCTGAGTTAGACATAATAGAAGTGTACGTATGGTAGATAGATACACACAGATTTCAGATGCTTATTTGACATCGGTTCTTATCTGGCTGTGTGTGTGTGTGTGTGTGTGTGTGTGTGTGTGTGTGTGTGTGTGTGTGTGTGTGTGTGTGTGTGTGTGTGTGTGTGTGTGTGTAGGGAGCAGAAGTGTGAGTTGTTCAGTAGGTTCACTAAAGAGATGGATGATGGAGTTAAAGACCTGCTGAACGTTGGGAACATACACTGGAAACGCTGCACAGGCCGTGAGGAGCGAAACACATACACACACACACACCCTTCCTGCCTTGAAAAACTACAAACTCTACCTACACTCCTCTCTGAAAATTCTAAACCCCAACTTCATGTCCACACCCAGTCTCAACCCTAACCATACTTTCTTAAAACTACAACTCCCTCCTAGCCCTACTCTGTTAAAACTACAACTCCCTCCTAATCATACTCTGTTAAAACTACAACTCCCTCCTAGCCATACTCTGTTAAAACTACAACTCCCTCCTAGCCATACTCTGTTAAAACTACAACTCCCTCCAAGCCGTACTGCATTAAACTCTGTTTGATGTGTTCAGCTCTGCGTAAGGAGTACCAGAAGATTGGGAAAGCCTTTCAGAACCTGTCATCTGTCTTCAACACCAGTGGCTATACAGGTATTGACTGACTCCCATGAGGATTTTTTTATATATTGTTTTACCTTTATTTAACTAGGCAAGTCAGTTAAGAACAAATTCTTATTTTCAATGACGGCCTAGGAACAGTGGGTTAACTGCCTGTTCAGGGGCAGAACAACAGATTTGTACCTTGACAGCTCGGGGATTTGAACTTGCATTAAACCAGGTGTCTGATGGCTACCTGCCACCTTCAGCTCTAACCACTAGGCTACCTGCCACCTCTACCAGAAGGCTTGGGAAAGCCTCTAACCACTAGAACCTGCCATCATCTGTCTTCACACTCTAACCACTAGGCTACCTGCCACCTCTACACTCTAACCACTAGGCTACCTGCCACCTCTACACTCTAAACTAGGCTACCCTGCCACCTTATATATTGTTTTACCTTTAACCACTAGGCAAGTCACACTCTAACCAACAAATTCCACTTATTTTCAACCACTAGGCCTGGAACAGTGGCTACCCTGCCACCTTAACTCTAACCACTAGGCTACCTGTTCAGGGCTACCTGAACCTCTAACAACCACTTTGCCACCTTGACAGCTAACCACTAGGCTATTCTACACTCTAACCACTAGGCTACTTCTACACTTAACCACTAGGCTGCAACACTCTAACCACTAGGCTACCCTGCCACCTCTACACTCTAACCACTAGGCTACCCTGCCACCTCTACACTCTAACCACTAGGCTACCCTGCCACCTCTACACTCTAACCACTAGGCTACCCTGCCACCTCTACACTCTAACCACTAGGCTACCCTGCCACCTCTACACTCTAACCACTAGGCTACCCTGCCACCTCTACACTCTAACCACTAGGCTACCCTGCCACCTCTACACTCTAACCACTAGGCTACCACCTCTACTACCACTAGGCTACCCTGCCACCTCTACACTCTAACCACTAGGCTACCCTGCCACCTCTACACTCTAACCACTAGGCTACCTGCCACCTCTACACTCTAACCACTAGGCTACCTGCCACCTCTACACTCTAACCACTAGGCTACCTGCCACCTCTACACTCTAACCACTAGGCTACCCTGCCACCTCTACACTCTAACCACTAGGCTACCCTGCCACCTCTACACTCTAACCACTAGGCTACCCTGCCACCTCTACACTCTAACCACTAGGCTACCCTGCCACTTCTCTCTAACCACTAGGCTACCCTGCCACCTCTACACTCTAACCACTAGGCTACCCTGCCACCTCTACACTCTAACCACTAGGCTACCCTGCCACCTCTACACTCTAACCACTAGGCTACCCTGCCACCTCTACACTCTAACCACTAGGCTACCCTGCCACCTCTACACTCTAACCACTAGGCTACCCTGCCACCTCTACACTCTAACCACTAGGCTACCCTGCCACCTCTACACTCTAACCACTAGGCTACCTGCCACCTCTACGCCACCTCCCTGCCACCTCTAACCAACCACTAGGCTACCCTGCCACCTCTACACTCTAACCACTAGGCTACCCTGCCACCTCAAATGTATGCTCTGTGGTGCTGGCTACTGTCATAGTACTGTCACTAAACTGTACACAATGATCAATTTGGTCTCTGTCGTGTGTGTGGTGTGTGTGTGTGTGTGTGTGTGTGGTGTGGTGTGTGTGGTGTGGTGTGGTGTGTGTGTGTGGTGTAGGAGAGGCCACACTCACAGATGCTCTCACAGCTGCAGGGAAAACATACGAGGAGATATCACAGATCGTAGCTGAGCAGGTAACACACACACACACACACACACACACATAGATAACCTATGTTCTTCCTGTCCCTGAGGCATTTCCTGTTCGTCTCTCTCCCTCCTTCCTTCCTTTTGAATACATTCTCCCACTCTGTCTCTCTCTACTATCCATCCCCCTTCTTTCTCTCTCCCTCTGCCTCTCTCTCTCATTCTCTCATTGTCTCTGAAGGTCGAACTACAGACCCTGAGTGAAAATAAACTGTTGTGATGTATATTTCTTTCAGCCCAGAAAAGACCTTCACTTCCTGATGGAAACCAACAACGAATACAAAGGGCTGCTAGGCTGCTTCCCTGATACTATCGGAGTACACAAGGTACACAACAGATACTGCTCTACTACTGTCAACTATTATTATTATTAAGTATTGTAGCCTGATACACGTCAGATCACGACTAAGTTGAAGAAGTAGTGTGTTGAGCTGTGCTTGATTTAGCTGGCCCGTAACAGTAGAACCAATGGAATAGTCCTAAAAGTACAAAATCCGCTCTCCAGGAGTGCTGGTCAAGCTAAATCAAGTGTGTGTGTGTGTGTGTGTGTGTGTGTGTGTGTGTGCGTGCGTGTGTAGGCGGCTATAGAGAAGGTGAGGGAAGGGGACAAGATGGTGGCAGCAGGGAAGATCACCACACAGGATAAAGGGACCATGGCCAAACGCATCAGCATCATGTGCTACTCACTACAAGGTAACACACACCCACACACACACACACACTTTTACCTGTGTAACACAACCTCTTACCTGCCATATGTGTTTCCATACAGCTGAGATGAACCACTTCCATAGCAACCGTATCTATGACTACAACAGAGTCATGCAGCTCTACCTGGAAGAACAGATCAGGTTCTATGAAACGGTAAGGGGGGGCAAGAGAGAGAGGGTTCTATGAAACGGTAAGGGGGCAAGAGAGAGGGTTCTATGAAACGGTAAGGGGGTGGCAAGAGAGAGGGTTCTATGAAACGGTAAGGGGGGCAAGAGAGGGTTCTATGAAACGGTAAGGGGGGGCAAGAGAGAGAGGGTTCTATGAAACGGTAAGGGGGCAAGAGAGAGGGTTCTATGAAACGGTAAGGGGGGTAAGAGAGAGGAGGGTTCTATGAAAAGGTAAGGGGGGCAAGGAGAGAGGGGTTCTATGAAACGTTAAGGGGGTAAGAGAGGGGAGGGTTCTATGAGACGGTAAGGGGGGTAAGAGAGGGGAGGGTTCTATGAAACGGTAAGAGGGAGGAGGGTTCTATGAAACGGTAAGTTCTATGAAACGTTAAGGGGGGTAAGAGAGGGGAGGGTTCTATGAAACGGTAAGAGAGGGGAGGGTTCTATGAGACGGTAAGGGGGGCAAGAGAGAGGTTCTATGAAACGGTAAGGGGGGCAAGAGAGAGCGTTCTATGAAACGGTAAGGGGGGCAAGGAGAGAGAGGGTTCTATGAAACGTTAAGGGGGTAAGAGGGGGAGGGTTCTATGAGACGGTAAGGGGGCAAGAGAGAGAGGTTCTATGAAACGGTAAGGAGGGGGGCAAGAGAGAGGGGTTCTATGAGACGGTAAGGGGGCAAGAGAGAGAGGGTTCTATGAAACGGTAAGGGGGGTAAGAGGGGGGTTCTATGAAACGGTAAGAGAGAGGGAGGGTTCTATGAAACGGTGAGAGAGAGGGGGTTATTGTGTTTCATGATGTTTTGAAAGAATCATATGTTTGGATAGAGACAATATAGTTTGAAAAGACAATATGGTTTGAAAAGACAATATGGTTTGAAAAGACATTATAGTTTTGAAAGACATCCATGTGCTCTATATCACACAAGTCTAAAGAGTAATACTGTAGATGCATGCTCTGGTTAATGTAGGTGTTGTCTCCTGTTGCATGATGGTTAATGTAGTTCTCGTCTCCTGTTGCATGCTCTGGTTAGTGTAGTTGTCTCTGTATGCTGTTTAATGTACTTGTAATCTGCCATTGCATGCTCTGGTTAATGTAGTTCTTGTCTCCTGTTGTATGATTGTTAATGTAGTTTTCTTCTCATTGGTCAGATTGCTGAGAAGCTGAAGCAAACCCTGGGCCAGTTTACCACCCTGTAAAGGGAAACAAACACACAAACCTTGTTCTTCTCCTTTCTGCTTCGTGGACCAACAACCTTAAACAGGATGGACTGGTGTCTGGATGATGTAGTTGGAAGACAGTATCACCCTGTGCCTTTTAACTACACAAGGAGTTAAACATAACGATGTTATATTTTATATTTTAATATCACAGGGCAGAACAATATGTTAAATGTTGTTTCATAACATAACTCTAATTATGCCATATCTCTTTTATTTATAATATAGATATATGAAATGGTTGTATTTCCTGTTTATTTTGGTTGGATGTTTTCACTTTGTCTTATTATTCTTATTCTGGATAATGTGATTTAGAGAGGGGATACAGAGGGGAGAGAGAGACAGAGGGGAGAGAGAGACAGAGGGGAGAGAGAGACAGAGGGGAGAGAGAGACAGAGGGGAGAGAGAGAGAGGGGAGAGAGAGACAGAGAGGGGAGACAGAGAGGGGAGAGAGAGAGGGGAGAGAGACAGAAGACAGAGAGAGACAGAGAGGGGAGAGAGAGACAGAGAGAGACAGAGAGGAGAGAGACAGAGGGGAGAGAGAGGGAGAGAGAGTCAGAGAAAGAGGGGATACAGAGGGAGAGAGACAGAGGGAGAGAGGAGAGGGAGAGAGAGAGACAGAGAGGGGAGACAGAGGGGAGAGAGAGAGAGAGAGAGAGGGGAGAGAGACAGAGACAGAGGGGAGACAGAGAGGAGAGAGAGAGAGAACAGAGGGGAGAGAGAGAGAGAACAGAGGGGAGAAAGAGAGACAGAGAGAGAGAGAGAGACAGAGGGGAGACAGAGAGGAGAGAGAGAGTGACAGAGAGGGGAGAGAGAGAGAGAGACAGAGGGGAGACAGAGAGAGACAGAGAGGGGGAGAGAGGGAGAGAGTCAGAGAAAGAGGGGATACAGAGGGGAGAGAGAGACAGGGGAGAGAGGGAGAGAGAGACAGAGGGGAGAGAGAGAGAGACAGAGGGGAGACAGAGAGAGACAGAGGGGAGACAGAGAGGAGAGAGAACAGAGGGAGAGAGAGAGAGAACAGAGGGGAGAGAGAGAGGGGAGACAGAGAGGGAGAGAGAGAGAACAGAGAGAAGAGAGAGAGAGACAGAGGGGAGACAGAGAGGAGAGAGAGTGACAGAGAGGGGGAGAGAGAGAGAGGGGAGACAGAGGGGGGAGAGAGAGAGAACAGAGGGGAGACAGAGAGGAGAGAGAGAGTGACAGAGAGGGGAGAGAGAGAGAGAGAGAGACAGAGGGGAGACAGAGAGAGGAGAGAGAGAGAGAGAACAGATGGGAGACAGAGAGAGAACAGAGGGGAGAGAGAACAGAGAGGAGAGAGAGTGAGAGAAAGAGGGGAGAGAGAGAGAACAGAGGGGAGAGAGAGAGAACAGAGGGGAGACAGAGAGGAGAGAGAGAGAAAGAGGGGAGACGGAGAGATGACGAGACGGAGAGATAGGGAAGACAAAGAGAGAAAGAAAGACAGAGACAGAAAGATCATGTGATTCACACACTCTGCCACCCCGTTCTCCTCCCACTCAAGCAAACACACTGCTGGCAGTGTTTTCCCTCCCTCCACACATACAAAGCCATTTGACTCAGTATGCCCTCTCATGTATAGAACACCTCACACACACACTCCCTATGCAACACTAAAGAGTGCTCATACGTCTATCTGAATTTCCCCTCTCAATTCAATTTAAGGGCCTTATCAGCATGGGAAACATACCTTAATGTTACCAAAGCAAGTGAAATAGATAACAAAAGTGAAATAAACAATATAAAATAACAGTAAACATTACACTCACAGAAGTTCCAAAAGAATAAAGACATTTCAATGTCATATTATATGTCTATATACAGTGTTTTAACGATGTGCAAATAGTTAAAGTACAAAAGGGAAAATAAATAAACATAAATATGGGTTGTATTTACAGTGGTGTTTGTTCTTTACAAGTGCAGCTCAGTTTCCACCTCATTTTGTGGGCAGTGAGCACATAGCCTGTCTTCTCTTGAGAGCCATGTCTGCCTACGGTGGCCTTTCTCAATAACAAGGCTATGCTCACTGAGTCTGTACATAGTCAAAGCTTTCCTTAAGTTTGGGTCAGTCACAGTGGACAGGTATTCTGCCACTGTGTACTCTCTGTTTAGGGCCAAATACCATTTTAGTTTACTCTGTTAATTCTTTCCAATGTGTCAAGTAATTATCTTTTTGTTTTCTCATGATTTGGTTGGGTCTAATTGTGCTGCTGTCCTGGGGCTCTTTGGGGTCTGTTTGTGTTTGTGAACAGAGCCCCAGGACCAGCTTGCTTAGGAGACTCTTCTCCAGGTTCATCTCTCTGTAGGTGATGCCTTTGTTATGGAAGGTTTGGGAATCACTTCCTTTTAGGTGGTTGTAGAATTTAACGGCTCTTTTCTGGATTTTGATAATTAGCGGGATGCGGCCTAATTCGGCTCTGCATGCATTATTTGGTGTTTTATGTTGTACACAGAGGATATTTTTGCAGAATTCTGCATGCAGTTTCAATTTGGTGTTTGTCCCATTTTGTGAATTCTTGGTTGGTTAGTGGACCCCAGACCTCACAACCATAGAGGGCAATGGGTTCTATAACTATATTTTTAGCCAGACCCTAATTTGTATGTCAAATTTTATGTTCCTTTTGATGGCATAGAAGGAAGGCCCTTCTTGCCTCGTCTCTCAGATCGTTCACAGCTTTGTGGAAGTTACCTGAGGCACTGATGTTTAGGCCGAGGGATGTATAGTTTTTTTGTGTGCTCTAGGGCAACCGTGTCTAGATGGAATTTGTATTTGTTGTCGTGGCAACTGGACCTTTTTTGAAACATTTATTTTTGAATGACTGTCAGAATCTGTGCAGTAGATCGAGGTTTGACATTTGCTCAGTACATTGTTTTCACTGAGGAAATGTACGAGTCTGCTGTTAATGATAATGCAGAGGATTTTCCCAAGGTTTATGTTGAGGCATATCTCACGATAGTTATTGGGGTCAAATTTGTCTCCACTTTTGTGGATTGGGGTGATCAGTCCTTGGTTCTAAATATTGGGGAAGATGCCAGATATAAGGATGATGTTAAAGAGTTTTAGTATAGCCAATTGGAATTTGTTGTCTGTATATTTTAGAATTTAATTGGAGGACACCATCAACACCACAGGCCTTTTTGGGTTGGAGGGTTTTTATTTTGTCCTTTAGTTCATTCAATTTAATAAGAGAATCCAGTTGGTTCAGGTCTTCTTTAATAGTTGATTCTAAGATTTGTATTTGATTATGTATATTTTTTTTCTGTTTTTTGTTATAAGGCCAAACATATTGGAGAAGTGGTTTATCCAAACATCTCCAAATTGGATAGATAATTCTTCTTCTTCTTGTTTGTTTAGTGTTTTCCAATTTTCCCAGAAGTGGTTAGAGTCTATGGATTCTTCAATAACAATTACACCTGTTTTTGTTGGTTATGTTGTTGTAGTTGTGCCTAGGGGGGGCATATGGGGGAGGGAATGCTGTCACCTGCAGGCAGGTGTTTGTCCCCCTGTGTGCTGAGGGTGTCAGGTTCTTGTCCGATTCTGGCATTTAGGTCGCCACAGACTAGTACATGTCCCTGGGCCTGGAAATGATTGATTTCCCCCTCCAGGATGGAGAAGCTGTCTTCATTAAGGTATGGGGATTCTAGTGGGGGGATATAGGTAACACACAGGAGGACATTTTTCTCAGTTGAAATCATTTCCTTTTGAATATCTTGCCAAATACTAAATGTTCCTGTTTTGATGAATTTAAAGAGTGAGTTAGGTCTGCTCTGTACCAACCTAGCACTCCCCCTGAGTCCCTTCCCTGTTTCACACCTGGTAGTTTGGTGGAAGGGACTACCAGCTCTCAATAACCTACAGTAGGGGGCAACCAGTGGATCCATCTCCTCTATACCATATTTCTTGTAGGATGGCAATGTCTGTATTTCCGATTTCTTTGATGAAGGTCCGGTTCCTGCTCTTTAGGCCAAAGGCAGATAACCTCAGATTTCTCTCTCTGTGCTTGGAGAGTGATGCTGTGCTTTTAACTTTAGGACCAAATATAAAATAAACATTGATGAAGTGAACATGTTATCTATATTTGTGACTCGTTTCAGGGCACTAGGTGTATGTCACACGTCACTACTTCACAGGAGAGGCATTTGAGCGTAAACATAATTTTTTTTGATAGAAATGCCTTCTGAAACATGTCACCTTTCAAGTGTCTTAATAATAAACTTGTATGCCATCTGTAAATACAAAATAAAATGTTTTAAATTACGAGCATAGTTAGTTTGGGCTGGACATGCTAAGAGATGAGTTCTGATTGGTCTGCCATGTAGCACGCTTCTGTCTCTAACATGAGCTGGTCAGTATGTGTAGGAAATCCTTTCTAACAGTTTTTTGAAAGATGTCACAAATAACTTCCAATGTGTTGCTAATGCTCTCCTCTTTCTGGAGGACGATCGTGCCATGCTGACTCTCTCGGACTCTCGGACTTAATCAGACAATGAAGAAATCCCTTTTTTTTAGGTAAAAAAAAATAATAGCGAAACTTCTTCACAACAGTATCTCGGACCTGCCTGGTGTGTTCCTTGTTATTCATGATGCTCTCTGCGCTTTTAACGGACCTCTGAGACTATCACAGTGCAGGTGCATTTATACGGAGACTTGATTACACACAGGTGGATTGTATTTATCATCATTAGTCATTTAGGTCAACATTGGATCATTCAGAGATCCTCACTGAACTTCTGGAGAGAGTTTGCTGCACTGAAAGTAAAGGGGCTGAATAATTTTGCACGCCCAATTTTTCAGTTTTTGATTTGTTAAAAAAGTTTGAAATATCCAATAAATGTCGTTCCACTTCATGATTGTGTCCCACTTGTTGTTGATTCTTCACAAAAAATACAGTTTTATATCTTTATGTTTGAAGCTGGAAATGTGGCAAAAGGTCGCAAAGTTCAAGGGGGCCGAATACTTTCGCAAGGCACTGTATATAAGGAGTCGAAAAGAGAACACACAGAAGGCTTTTGTTTACTCGTGTCTGCGGATTACATCTTCAAACTAAGCGCAACCATGGCATTCGTGACGGAGAGGGATAAGCGTTCGTCCATGTATACGGGTAAGAGAGTCTAACTAACTACATTTTAATAAGATAGTAAACATTTCTAATTTTGTAAGAAAGTCATTTTCATTGCAAGTTAAAGCGTACTGTTAGCTAGCTAGCTTACGTCAGCTGGCTTGCTCGCCAGCTAACGTTAAGTGTACGATCTGTGTAGTAATATTATTAGTACAGTATCTCAGAAAACCATTTGCATTGCTAGTTACAGCCTAATGTTAGCTAGTTAGCTAACATTGAAACTAGTTGGTTTCGAGCGCTGCCAGTTTGTTGGGGCTCCCGGGTGACGCAACGGTCTAAAGGCACTGCATCTCAGTGCTAGAGGTATCACTACAGACCCTAGTTCGATCCCGGGCTGTATCACAACCGGCCGTGAATTGGGAGTCCCATAGGGCGGCGCACATAGGGCAGCATTGTCCGGGTTAGTGGAGGGATTGACCGGGGTAGGGCGTCACTGTAAATAAGAATTTGTTCTTAACTGACTTGGCTAGTTCCAGATTCATGCACGGTAGTAACGTTGGGATTATAGTTCATTGTTTAGCTAGCTAGCAAACATTTAACATGGTTGATTAGCTACCTGCAGATTCATGCACGGTAGTAACGTTGGGATTATGGTTAATTGTTTAGCTAGCTAGCTAACATTTAACATGGTTGATTAGCTACCTGCAGATTCATGCACGGTAGTAACGTTGGGATTATGGTTAATTGTTTAGCTAGCTAGCTAACATTTAACATGGTTGATTAGCTACCTGCAGATTCATGCACGGTAGTAACGTTGGGATTATGGTTAATTGTTTAGCTAGCTAGCTACATGTCTAAATAAAAGACTCCACTATGCAAGTAACCATTTCACTGTACCAACTATACCTCCTGTATCCTGTGCATGTGACAAATAAACTTTGATTTTTGTGTTGTGTTTAACGTTAAGCCCATAGTCATGTAGAATGCACTGTTTTTATTTCGTCACAATCACAACCGTAAGCTTTTTTCTGTAATTAGCTCGCTATTAACTTAACTTGCAACTAAGGATCTTGTTGTGAGTTTTATATTTTCCTGTAATAATGAATACAAATTTGCTAAAGAGAAGACATTGTCAGCTATAATATGGTGATTATATCAACTGACTAGCCAGATAGCTAGCTAGCTAACATTAAGTTAACAAGCTAGAAACGAACCAAAACATTGTTTAGAAAGTTGCTTTTAGTTACCTGGTTTGCTAGATTGACACACAGTGCCTTGCAAAATAATTCATCCCCCTTGGCGATTTTCCTATTTTGTTGCATTACAACCTGTAATTTAAATGGATTTTTATTTTAATTTAATGTAATGGATATAGACAAAATAGTCAAAATTGTGAAAAAAAAGTTAAATGAAAAAAAATAACTTGAAAAGTGGTGTGTGCGTATGATGGAGTTCACCTTGGGGTCATGATAGGGGCTGCACCAAATGTTTGATGTATTATAATAATTGATTATGCGTATGTTGTAGTAATAGAAGGGGAAGGGGGTTATAAGACCCCTCCCTCACTACATTTAGAAGGCCCTAGACTACAATATATATTTATTATAAGGATTCAAATTGTTCCACTTTTATTTTATAGTCTCTGCCTCTTATAAAGAAACTGTCTGAAAGATGTGTGAGTTATTGCAGTCAAAACAGGGTGTCTGTGAGAGAGCTCCTTAAGGCTAAAAGAGATTCATAGACACAGAACTCTGCAGGGGAGTGAAAGAGATAAGAGACTAGTCAGACATACCACTATAAATCAACTTGGGGAGTGGACATTGACTGCTGATCCTTTAGATAATACTGAAACTATTGTTTGTATAGCTGTGGGCTTGGTCTCATGAGTAGAAGGTAATGATGTAGGCAGTGACATCACTAGGGGTTGACTGCAAGCATAATAAAACTTGGACCCTTTACTATTTTGCAGAACTTACTATGAAACATACTATGTTCCCTTTGTCAACTTCTGTCTGCGATTGCATTAATAAATTAATTGATTTACTTGTCTGAATGCTAATTTCACCAATAAGTAAATGATTGACAAGGAACGAACCACAACACAATGAAGCCCCTAAATAAGATCTGGTGCAACCAATTACCTTCAGAAGTCACAAAATGAGTTAAATAAAGTACACCTGTGTGCAATATAAATGTTACATGATCTGTCACATGATCTCAGTATATATACACATCTGTTCTGAAAAAGAACCCAGAGTCTGCAACACCACTAAGCAAGGGGCACCACCAAGCAAGCTGCACCATGAAGACCAAGGAGCTCTCCAAACAGGTCAGGGACAAAGTTGTGGAGAAGTACAGATCAAGGTTGGGTTATAAAAAAATATCTGAAACTTTGAACATCCCACGGAGCACTATTAAATCCATTATTCAAAAATGGAAAGAATATGGCACCACAACAAACCTACCAAGAGAGAGCCGCCAACCAAAACTCATGGACCAGGCAAGGAGGGCATTAATCAGAGAGGCAACAAAGAGACCAAAGATAATCCTGAAGGAGCTGCAAAGCTCCCCAGCGGAGATTGGAGTATCTGTCCATAGGACCACTTTAAGCCGTAGTCTCCACAGAGCTGGGCATTACGGAAGAGTGTCCAGAAAAAAAGCCATTGCTTAAAGAAAAAAATAAGCAAACACGTTTGGTGTTCGCCAATAGGCATGTGGGAGACTCTGTAAACATATGGAAGAAGGTACTCTGGTCAGATGGGATTGAAGTTGAGCTTTTTGGCCATCAAGTATAACGCTATGTCTGGCGCAAACCCAACACCTCTCATCACACCGAGAACACCCTACCCACAGTGAGGCATGGTGATGTCGGCATCATGCTGTGGGGATGTTTTTCATCGGCAGGGACTGGGAAACTGGTCAGAATTGAAGGAATGATGGATGGTGCTAAATACAGGGAAATTCTTTGAGGGGAAACCTGTTTCAGTCTTCCAGAGATTGAGACTGGGGCAGAGGTTCACCTTCCAGCAGGACAATGGTCCTAAGCATACTGCTAAAGCAACAATCGAGTGGTTTAAGGGGAAATATTTAAATGTCTTGGAATGGCCTCGTCAAAACCCAGACCTCAATCCAATTGGGAATCTGTGGTAGGACTTAAAGATTGCTGCACACCAGCGGAAACCATCCAACTTGAAGGAGCTGGAGCAGTTTTACCTTAAAGAATGGGCAAAAATCTCAGTGGCTAGATGTGCCAAGATTATAGAGACATACCCCAAGAGACTTGCAGATGTAATTGCTGCAAAAGGTGTCTCTACAAAGTATTGACTTTGAGGGGGTGAATAGTTATGCTCGCTCAACTAATGTTTTTTTGTCTTATTTCTTGTTTGTTTCACAATAAAAAATATTTTGCATCTTCAAAGTTGTAGGCATGTTGTGTAAATCAAATGATACAATCTTCCCAAAAAATCAATCTTAATTCCAGGTTGTAAGGCAACACAATAAGAAAAATGCCAAGAGGGGTGAATACTTTCACAAGCCACTGTATAATAAATTAATTTTTAAATGGTTTATTGCTGTTAAAATACACCAGTTATGCTATTTCGGACCACAAGTCGTTTTTGTGTTTTATATTTTTTTAACAAAGACAAGTCTGTCAGACGACAATAGAATGTGTATGATGTCACAGCGACAACATTCTACAGACATGTCGATAGATGTCACAGCGACAACATTCTACAGACATGTCTATGATGTCACAGCGACAACATTCTACAGACATGTCGATAGATGTCACAGCGACAACATTCTACAGACATGTCGATAGATGTCACAGCGACAACATTCTACAGACATGTCTATGATGTCACAGCGACAACATTCTACAGACATGTCTATGATGTCACAGCGACAACATTCTACAGACATGTCTATGATGTCACAGCGACAACATTCTACAGACATGTCTATGATGTCACAGCGACAACATTCTACAGACATGTTTATGATGTCACAGCGACAACATTCTACAGACATGTCTATGATGTCACAGCGACAACATTCTACAGACATGTCTATGATGTCACAGCGACAACATTCTACAGACATGTCTATGATGTCATGATGCACAACATTCTACAGACATGTCTATGATGTCACAGCGACAACATTCTACAGACATGTCTATGATGTCACAGCGACAACATTCTACAGACATGTCTATGATGTCACAGCGACAACATTCTACAGACATGTTTAATACACTACTGTACTCACTCTGTTTAATACACTACTGTACTCACTCTGTTTAATACACTACCGTACTCACTCTGTTTAATACACTACCTTACTCACTCTGTTTAATACACTACCGTACTCACTCTGTTTAATACACTACCGTACTCACTCTGTTTAATACACTACCTTACTCACTCTGTTTAGTACACTACTGTACTCACTGTTTAATACACTACCTTACTCACTCTGTTTAGTACACTACTGTACTCACTGTTTAATACACTACCGTACTCACTCTGTTTAATACACTACCTTACTCACTCTGTTTAATACACTACCTTACTCACTCTGTTTAATACACTACCTTACTCACTCTGTTTAATACACTACCTTACTCACTCTGTTTAATACACTACCGTACTCACTCTGTTTAATACACTACTGTACTCACTGTTTAATACACTACCGTACTCACTCTGTTTAATACACTACCGTACTCACTCTGTTTAATACACTACCTTACTCACTCTGTTTAATACACTACCGTACTCACTCTGTTTAATACACTACCTTACTCACTCTGTTTAATACACTACCTTACTCACTCTGTTTAATACACTACCGTACTCACTCTGTTTAATACACTACCGTACTCACTCTGTTTAGCACATGGCCTCACATTTGACTCCTTAAAGAGATGGGTGGGGCTTAGGCTTAAGAGGGTGTGAACGATGCTGAATGGGTGTAGACAAAGAAGAGCCCTCCAGTAGGTGTACCAGAAAAATTCAAGGGTCATTTTCTCAAAAGTAGAATTACAAGTTTATCAACTTTCAAAGCAGAAGTACTTTCCCCATTGTAGTGTATGATATACCATTTTCTAGCTCTGAGTCTCTACTTTTATCCAATGGAAAAAACACAATTTCAAATTTTGCTACATAAGATCGAGCCGGTCGGTCACATTTAGAATGTTCCCTGATACTCTCCAGCACTCTGATTGGATTACAACGACTTGGTGAACATTGCCTTTAATAGTTACATCGCCAAAAAAAGCACTTTGGGAAATGAATCCCAGTCTAAAAGTCTTTAGTTGTAAACAGAAGGGAAATTATTTGCATGCAACACAATCGCCAGTCGCAGTTTTCCAAATCCCTTTCCATTTCAGATGTTATGGTTATTTAAGCCAAAAACTCTGTGTTGCGAGGGCTTGTCACCCATAATGTACTGTTCTTGTTGCCCTAAAGTCATATAAAGTTATAATATAAATTCATAATATGTAATGTTCTCAACATCTACGTTTTTATTTATACATCCTCTATTCTGCAGTTGTTACTTTGCTTCAACATGGTGCTGCTGTGTTGTCTTTCCAGGAACATATCCGGAACATTCCTGTCATAGAATGAGGAATGAGAGGTTCTATCCTTATGGCAACCTCAGGGAAACGTCTGTCGCTGTTCCAGGAAGGAATGTTCAGTATGATGGGTTACTTGTGATTGGGGGATGCAGTGTCAGTGATTTAGTTTTCCTGCTTGGTTGGCTCTAAGAAATGGATGTTAAAGAGATCTTTTTTATGTTTCTGTGTGTGTTAGTACTATTGTGTGTGTTAGTACTATTGTGTGTGTGTGTGTGTTTGTGCTACAGTGTGGTGGGAAGGTCAACAGTGCAGCCCTGGTAGGAAACTGGCCGGTGAACTCTGACCTTATAACAGGAAGTAGTGGAAGTGAAGAGAGGGTCTTCTCCAAATCTGACTGAGCAGGGTTTTATAAAAGACATCATTCAGCTTCACACACACACAGTCCTTTTTAGACGGTACATGTATAATACTTTTAACTATAGTGTTCATTTTTATATTCCCTTTTGCTCTCATTCACTCCTTGACTTTTTCCACATTGTTACGTTACAGCCTTATTGTAAAATTGATCAAATGTTGCTGGAAATGACAGATTTTTAATGGACTATTTACAGCCCATTATCAGCAACCATTACAGCAACCATCCTGTGTTCCAATGGCACATTGTGTTAGTTAATCCAAGTTTATAATTTTAAAAGGCTAATTGATCATTTAAAAAAGTTTTGCAATTATGTTAGCACGGCTGAAAACGGTTGTTCTGATTAAAGAAGCAATAAAACTGGCCTTCTTTAGACTAGTTGAGTATCTGGAGCATCAGCATTTCTGGGTTCAATTACAGGCTCAAAATGGCCAGAAACAAATAACTTTCTTCTGAAACTTGTCAGTCTATTCTTGTTCTGAGAAATGAAGGCTATTCGAATGCGAGAAATTGCCAAGAAACCGAAGATCTCGTACAACGCTGTGTACTACTCCCTTCACAGAACAGCGCAAACGGGCTCTAACCAGAATAGTAAGAGGAGTGGGAGGACCCGGTGCACAACTGTGCAAGACGACAAGTATATTAGAGTGTCTAGTTTGAGAAACAGATGCCTCACAAGTCCTCAACTGGCAGCTTCATTAAATAGTACCCGCAAAACACCAGTCTCAACATCAAGGCTACCCTGGGGGTGGCAGGGTAGCCTAGTGGTTAGAGCGTTGGACTAGTAACCGGAAGTTTGCGAGTTCAAACCCCTGAGCTGACAAGGTACAAATCTGTCGTTCTGCCCCTGAACAGGCAGTTAACCCACTGTTCCTAGGCCGTCATTGAAAATAAGAATTTGTTCTTAACTGACTTGCCTGGTTAAATAAAGGTAAAATAAAATAAATATATAAATAAAAACAGTGAAGAGGTGACTCCGGGATACTGGCCTTCTAGGCAGAGTTGCAAAGAAAAGGCCATTTCTCAGACTGGCCAATGAAAAGAAAAGATTAAGATGGGAAAAAGAACACAGACACTGGACAGAGGAAGATTGGAAAAAAGTGTTATGGAAGAATCTAAGTTTGAGGTGTTCGGATCACAAAGAACATTCGGAAGATGCTGGAGGAGTGACGCCATCTGTCAAGCATGGTGGAGGCAATGTGATGGTCTGGGGGTGCTTTGGTGGTGGTAAAGTGTGAACAGGGTAAAAGGTATCTTAAAGAAGGAATGCTATCACTCTATTTTTCAACACCATGTCATATCCTGTGGACGGCACTTAATTGGAGACAATTTCCTCCGACAACATAACAATGACCCAAAGCACAGCTCCAAACTATGTAATAACTATGTAGGGAGCCAGCAGTCAGCTGGTATTCTGTCTATAATGGAGTGACCAGTACAGTCACCGGATCTCAACCCTATTGAGCTGTTGTGGGAGCTGATTGACCGTATGGTAACTATGTAGGGAGCCAGCAGTCAGCTGGTATTCTGTCTATAATGGAGTGACCAGTACAGTCACCGGATCTCAACCCTATTGAGCTGTTGTGGGAGCTGATTGACCGTATGGTAACTATGTAGGAGCCAGCAGTCAGCTGGTATTCTGTCTATAATGGAGTGACCAGTACAGTCACCGGATCTCAACCCTATTGAGCTGTTGTGGGAGCTGATTGACCGTATGGTAACTATGTAGGGAGCCAGCAGTCAGCTGGTATTCTGTCTATAATGGAGTGACCAGTACAGTCACCGGATCTCAACCCTATTGAGCTGTTGTGGGAGCTGATTGACCGTATGGTAACTATGTAGGGAGCCAGCAGTCAGCTGGTATTCTGTCTATAATGGAGTGACCAGTACAGTCACCGGATCTCAACCCTATTGAGCTGTTGTGGGAGCTGATTGACCGTATGGTAACTATGTAGGGAGCCAGCAGTCAGCTGGTATTCTGTCTATAATGGAGTGACCAGTACAGTCACCGGATCTCAACCCTATTGAGCTGTTGTGGGAGCTGATTGACCGTATGGTAACTATGTAGGGAGCCAGCAGTCAGCTGGTATTCTGTCTATAATGGAGTGACCAGTACAGTCACCGGATCTCAACCCTATTGAGCTGTTGTGGGAGCTGATTGACGTATGGTAACTATGTAGGGAGCCAGCAGTCAGCTGGTATTCTGTCTATAATGGAGCCAGTACAGTCACCGGATCTCAACCCTATTGAGCTGTTGTGGGAGCTGATTGACCGTATGGTAACAGGAAGCCAGCAGTCAGCTGGTATTCTGTCTATAATGGAGTGACCAGTACAGTCACCGGATCTCAACCCTATTGAGCTGTTGTGGGAGCTGATTGACCGTATGGTAACTATGTAGGGAGCCAGCAGTCAGCTGGTATTCTGTCTATAATGGAGTGACAGTACAGTCACCGGATCTCAACCCTATTGAGCTGTTGTGGGAGCTGATTGACCGTATGGTAACTATGTAGGAAGCAGTCAGCTGGTATTCTGTCTATAATGGAGTGACCAGTACAGTCACCGGATCTCAACCCTATTGAGCTGTTGTGGGAGCTGATTGACCGTATGGTAACTATGTAGGGAGCCAGCAGTCAGCTGTTATTCTGTCTATAATGGAGTGACCAGTTTGTCACCGGATCTCAACCCTATTGAGCTGTTGTGGGAGCTGATTGACCGTATGGTAACTATGTAGGGAGCCAGCAGTCAGCTGGTATTCTGTCTATAATGGAGTGACCAGTACAGTCACCGGATCTCAACCCTATTGAGCTGTTGTGGGAGCTGATTGACCGTATGGTAACTATGTAGGGAGCCAGCAGTCAGCTGGTATTCTGTCTATAATGGAGTGACCAGTACAGTCACCGGATCTCAACCCTATTGAGCTGTTGTGGGAGCTGATTGACCGTTAACTATGTAGGAGCCAGCAGTCAGCTGGTATTCTGTCTATAATGGAGTGACCAGTACAGTCACCGGATCTCAACCCTATTGAGCTGTTGTGGGAGCTGATTGACCGTATGGTAACTATGTAGGGAGCCAGCAGTCAGCTGGTATTCTGTCTATAATGGAGTGACCAGTACAGTCACCGGATCTCAACCCTATTGAGCTGTTGTGGGAGCTGATTGACCGTATGGTAACTATGTAGGGAGCCAGCAGTCAGCTGGTATTCTGTCTATAATGGAGTGACCAGTACAGTCACCGGATCTCAACCCTATTGAGCTGTTGTGGGAGCTGATTGAAAACTATGTAGGGCCAGCAGTCAGCTTTTCTGTCTATAATGGAGTGACCAGTACAGTCACCGGATCTCAACCCTATTGAGCTGTTGTGGGAGCTGATTGAATAAAAACTATGTAGGGAGCCAGCAGTCAGCTGGTATTCTGTCTATAATGGAGTGTCCAGTACAGTCACCGGATCTCAACCCTATTGAGCTGTTGTGAGAGCTGATTGATCGTATGGTAAGTAAGACCTGCCCATCAAGCCAATCCAACGGGTGGGAGGTTCTTCAGGAAGCATGGGGTGAAATCTCTTCAGATGACCTCAACATATTGACAACTAGAAGCTAGAAACTTATTTAACCTGTCTCCTCCACTTCATCTACACTGATTTGAAGTGGATTTAAAAGGTGACATCAATAAGAGATCATAGCTTTAACCTGGATTCACCTGTCATGGAAAGAGCAGGTGTTCCTAATGTTTTGTATACTCAGTGCATATCCTCCCTCCCTCCCTCCCTCGCCATGTCATTGACATAGAGGCTTATGATAAGCCAGAGGAGATAAAGTTATCAGGGGAAGAGAGCTTAAGGACTGAACAACACAAACTGTATACACACACATACTCTCTCACATACGCATATCTTTACCCCCGTGTCTAAGCCTTCAAGTCAGGTAGGAACTGGGTCATCAGAGCTCACACAATGCAGTAGTGTGTGTCTGTCCAATCAACATTTAAGTGAACCACCTCTTTATAGTTTATAAGGTAAATTTGAATAGAAATGTAAAAGCAACAGGTCAAATACTGTACAATAGGCCTACCCTGACAAATGTACATAAACATCACTGTTTATACATACACACATACAATGTTATTAGCCCTCATGCTTGAAGAAGGTAAATAGCTAAATACTAAATATACCCAGTATGTATTGTGTTTCTTTAAAGCCGTGGGCTTTAAGTTGAGCAGTTTCTGCTTAGCATGGAGCTTAAGACGGAAAATAGTACACCCTTCGTTAGCTGGTGTTTCCCCCGTTTGGCTGAAATAACTTCATGTTGCTGTTTCTTGTAAGTCTCTATCAGTCTCTTACATCGACTGGGAGGAATGTTTTCCCACTTTCCTTTACAGTACTGCTTCAACTGTGTCATGTTTGAAGGGCTTTCTTGCAGGATTCAAGTCCCCTCCACAGCATAGCCAGGATTCAAGTCCCCCTCTCCACAGCATAGCCAGGATTCAAGTCCCCCCCCTCCACAGCATAGCCAGGATTCAAGTCCCCCCCCCCCCTCCACAGCATAGCCAGGATTCTGGACCCTCCCAAGGTTCTCTAATGATGTTCTAATCTTTATGGAAGGCTGGACCCTCCCAAGGTTCTCTCTAATGGTGTTCTAATCTTTATGGAAGGCTGGACCCTCCCAAGGTTCTCTCTAATGGTGTTCTAATCTTTATGGAAGGCTGGACCCTCCCAAGGTTCTCTAATGGTGTTCTAATCTTTATGGAAGGCTGGACCCTCCCAAGGTTCTCTAATGGTGTTCTAATCTTTATGGAAGGCTGGACCCTCCCAAGGTTCTCTCTAATGGTGTTCTAATCTTTATGGAAGGCTGGACCCTCCCAAGGTTCTCTAATGATGTTCTAATCTTTATGGAAGGCTGGACCCTCCCAAGGTTCTCTCTAATGGTGTTCTAATCTTTATGGAAGGCTGGAACCTCCCAAGGTTCTCTCTAATGATGTTCTAATCTTTATGGAAGGCTGGACCCTCCCAAGGTTCTCTCTAATGGTGTTCTAATCTTTATGGAAGGCTGGACCCTCCCAAGGTTCTCTCTAATGGTGTTCTAATCTTTATGGAAGGCTGGACCCTCCCAAGGTTCTCTCTAATGGTGTTCTAATCATTATGGAAGGCTGGACCCTCCCAAGGTTCTCTCTAATGGTGTTCTAATCTTTATGGAAGGCTGGACCCTCCCAAGGTTCTCTAATGATGTTCTAATCTTTATGGAAGGCTGGACCCTCCCAAGGTTCTCTCTAATGGTGTTCTAATCTTTATGGAAGGCTGGACCCTCCCAAGGTTCTCTCTAATGGTGTTCTAATCTTTAAGGAAGGCTGGACCCTCCCAAGGTTCTCTAATGGTGTTCTAATCTTTATGGAAGGCTGGACCCTCCCAAGGTTCTCTCTAATGGTGTTCTAATCTTTATGGAAGGATGGACCCTCCCAAGGTTCTCTCTAATGATGTACTAATCTTTGTCACCTGTTTTGGTGCACCTGATTCCAATTTGAGACACGTTATGTGATGGTAAAGGAAGGAGTGTACTAACTTTTTCCACATAAGAAAATATAATTTATTTTAATTACATAACATTTACGTAGTACATTTTTTTTTTTTTGGGGGGTTATTTGTTCAATTGGGTTACCTTTATCAATGAATGTGGTGTGAATTTAGCTCCAAATATGAGGGTGGACTTACTTTATCACATTACTGTAGATCTCATAGCGAATGAATGTAACAAGACGGTTGACAGAAATGAACATTCACAGATGTACGGAAGTATTCACATAATAGACAGAGGAATATCAGGGCACAATGTACAGTACGTATGTATTTACAGTGTTGCAAGTCAGTGGAAGAGGAGGACAGTTTGTGTAAGTCCCTCCAGTGGGAGAGGAGGACAGTTTGTGTAAGTCCCTCCAGTGGGAGAGGAGGACAGTTTGTGTAAGTCCCTCCAGTGAGAGAGGAGGACAGTTTGTGTAAGTCCCTCCAGTGGGAGAGGAGAACAGTTTGTGTAAGTCCCTCCAGTGGGAGAGGAGGACAGTTTGTGTAAGTCCCTCCAGTGGGAGAGGAGGACAGTTTGTGTAAGTCCCTCCAGTGGGAGAGGAGGACAGTTTGTGTAAGTCCCTCCAGTGGGAGAGGAGGACAGTTTGTGTAAGTCCCTCCAGTGGGAGAGGAGGACAGTTTGTGTAAGTCCCTCCAGTGGGAGAGGAGGACAGTTTGTGCAAGTCCCTCCAGTGAGAGAGGACAGTTTGTGTAAGTCCCTCCAGTGGGAGAGGAGGACAGTTTGTGTAAATCCCTCCAGTGGGAGAGAATTACAGTTTGTGTAAGTCCCTCCAGTGAGAGAGGATGACAGTTTGTGTAAGTCCCTCCAGTGGGAGAGGAGGACAGTTTGTGTAAGTCCCTCCCGTGGGAGAGAATTACAGTTTGTGTAAGTCCCTCCAGTGGGAGAGGAGGACAGTTTGTGTAAGTCCCTCCAGTGGGAGAGGAGGACATACATTTACATTTACATTTAAGTCATTTAGCAGACGCTCTTATCCAGAGCGACTTACAGTTTGTGTAAGTCCCTCCAGTGGGAGAGGAGGACAGTTTGTGTAAGTCCCTCCAGTGGGAGAGGAGGACAGTTTGTGTAAGTCCCTCCAGTGGGAGAGGAGGACAGTTTGTGTAAGTCCCTCCAGTGGGAGAGGAGGACAGTTTGTGTAAGTCCCTCCAGTGAGAGAGGAGGACAGTTTGTGTAAGTCCCTCCAGTGGGAGAGGAGGACAGTTTGTGTAAGTCCCTCCAGTGAGAGAGGACAGTTTGTGTAAGTCCCTCCAGTGGGAGAGGAGGATAGTTTGTGTAAGTCCCTCCAGTGGGAGAGGAGGACAGTTTGTGTAAGTCCCTCCAGTGGGAGAGGAGGACAGTTTGTGTAAGTCCCTCCAGTGGGAGAGGAGAACAGTTTGTGTAAGTCCCTCCAGTGGGAGAGGAGGACAGTTTGTGTAAGTCCCTCCAGTGGGAGAGGAGGACAGTTTGTGTAAGTCCCTCCAGTGGGAGAGGAGGACAGTTTGTGTAAGTCCCTCCAGTGGGAGAGGAGGACAGTTTGTGTAAGTCCCTCCAGTGGGAGAGGAGGACAGTTTGTGCAAGTCCCTCCAGTGAGAGAGGACAGTTTGTGTAAGTCCCTCCAGTGGGAGAGGAGGACAGTTTGTGTAAATCCCTCCAGTGGGAGAGAATTACAGTTTGTGTAAGTCCCTCCAGTGAGAGAGGATGACAGTTTGTGTAAGTCCCTCCAGTGGGAGAGGAGGACAGTTTGTGTAAGTCCCTCCCGTGGGAGAGAATTACAGTTTGTGTAAGTCCCTCCAGTGGGAGAGGAGGACAGTTTGTGTAAGTCCCTCCAGTGGGAGAGGAGGACAGTTTGTGTAAGTCCCTCCAGTGGGAGAGGAGGACAGTTTGTGTAAGTCCCTCCAGTGGGAGAGAGAGGACAGTTTGTGTAAGTCCCTCCAGTGGGAGAGGAGGACAGTTTGTGTAAGTCCCTCCAGTGGGAGAGGAGGACAGTTTGTAAGTCCCTCCAGTGGGAGAGGAGGACAGTTTGTGTAAGTCCCTCCAGTGGGAGAGGAGGACAGTTTGTGTAAGTCCCTCCAGTGGGAGAGGAGGACAGTTTGTGTAAGTCCCTCCAGTGGGAGAGGAGGACAGTTTGTGCAAGTCCCTCCAGTGAGAGAGGACAGTTTGTGTAAGTCCCTCCAGTGGGAGAGGAGGACAGTTTGTGTAAATCCCTCCAGTGGGAGAGAATTACAGTTTGTGTAAGTCCCTCCAGTGAGAGAGGATGACAGTTTGTGTAAGTCCCTCCAGTGGGAGAGGAGGACAGTTTGTGTAAGTCCCTCCCGTGGGAGAGAATTACAGTTTGTGTAAGTCCCTCCAGTGGGAGAGGAGGACAGTTTGTGTAAGTCCCTCCAGTGGGAGAGGAGGACAGTTTGTGTAAGTCCCTCCCGTGGGAGAGAATTACAGTTTGTGTAAGTCCCTCCAGTGGGAGAGGAGGACAGTTTGTGTAAGTCCCTCCAGTGGAAGAACAGGACAGTTTGTCTGAGGGCTCCTGGGAACAGTATTTCAAAAGTAGAAAGAAAGCACATACACTCTCTCTTAGACTCCATGAACAGTTGGACACAATCCCATTGCAGCGTTCTCCTCGTGTCTTCTCCAGTCCTACGTCCCATCCCAAGATGTCGTCAGAAGCGACCTCAGCAGGTCTCCCACGGTCCCGACGGGCTGTCGTCACGGTGACAGGCGCGGTCTGAAGGTTCTAGGTCGTATCATCATAGAGGTCTTCCTGAGAGAGTAGTAGTCTGAATCTTTCCAGCTGTACCATACTACACCATCAGGACCCAGCAGAGTCTTGGCTTTAGAGGAGTACCGTCCACCCTGGGGAGAAAAAAAAAAACACAAACATAAACAAATAAATAGACTACCACATCTGATGCAAATAACCTTATTTTTTGTTTTGGCTGCAATTTGTGTGTACAGTGCATTCAGAGAGTATTCAGACACTGACTTTTTCCACATTTTGTTACGTTACAGCCTTATTCTAAAATTACACACAATACCCCATAATGACATCACAATACCCCATAATGACAACGCAAAACAGTTTAATTTTTTTATTTTATCATAAGTATTACATCAGTATTTTCTATGAGACTCAAGTTCATCCCGTTTCGGTTGATCACCCTTGAGATGTTTCTACAACTTGATTGGAGTCCACCTGTGGTAAATTAAATTGATTGGACATGATTTGGAAATGCACACCTGTCTATATAAGGTCCCACAGTTGATAGGGCATGTCAGAGCAAAAACCAAGCCATGAGGACGAAGGAATTGTTCGTAGAGCTCCGAGACGACAGGGTAGTGTCGCGGCACATATCTGGGGGAAGGGTACCAAAACATTTATGCAGTATTGAATGTCCCCAAGAACACAGTGGCCTCCATCTTTCTTAAACAGAAGAAGTTTGGAACAACCAACATTCTTCCTAGAGCTGGCCGCCCAGCTAAACTGAGCAGTCGGGGGAGATGGGCCTTGGTCACTCTGACAGAGCTCCAGAGTTCCTCTGTGGAGATGGAAGAACCTTCCAGAAGGACAACCATCTCTGCAGCACTCCACCAATTTTTATTAATTTGATTGAACCTTATTTAACTGAGCAAGTCAGTTAAATTTAAATAATAATTTTTTATTTTTTTATTTTTATTTTTTTAAATACCCTAACGACGCTTGGCCAGTTGTGCACCGGCCTATGAGACTCCCAATCATGGCCAGTTGTGATACAGCCTGGAATCGAACCAGGATCTGTAGTGACGCCTCTAGCACTGAGATGCAGTGCCTTAGAACGCTGCACTACTCGGGAGCCCATAAAGTGTCCAGACGGACGCCACTCCTCAGTAAAATCTGTGAGTGCCCCAGAACTCATGCTACAGGCGAAACCAAGATGCAACCTCAAACAGGAAATGAGCTGAATTTTTGAGGCTCTGTTTTACTATCGTCTCCTTATATGGCTGTGAATGTGCCGTGAACGAGCTTATGCTCTCTGCCGTTCGTCCAAGATGTCTGCAGCATTGTGACGTATTTGTAGGCATATCATTGGAAGATTGGCCATAAGAGACTACATTTGCCAGGTGTCCGCCCGGTGTCTTTTGTCTAAATTGCTGTGCAACTCCCAGTGGCACTCATTTCACCATGCGATACAGAGGGAGAAGCAGACTTCCAGGAACGATAGATCATTGAAGAGATATGTAGAAAAACACCATGAGGATTGATTCTAAACAACGTTTGCCATGTTTCAGTCGATATTATGGAGTTATTTTGGAAAAAGTTCGGTGTTTTTATAACTGAATTTTTGGGTTTTTTTGGTAGCCAAACATGACGCAGAAAACGGACCGATTTCTCCTGCACAAATAATCTTTCAGGAAAACTGAACATTTGCTATCTAACTGAGAGTCTCCTCATTGAAAACATCCGAAGTTCTTCAAAGGTAAATGATTTATTGAATGTTTTTGCTGGTTTTTGTGAAAATGTTGCCTGGTGATGCTAACGCTAAATGCTAATGCTAAATGCTAACGCGAAATGCTAAATGCTAGTTCTGCTATGGTAGAGAAGCATATTTTTGAAAATCTGAGATGACAGTGTTGTTAACAAAAGGCTAAGCATGAGAGCTAGCATATTGATTTCATTTCATTTGCGATTTTCATGAATAGTTAACGTTGCGTTATGGTAATGGGCTTGAGGCTGTAGTCATGATCCCGGATCCGGGTTGGCTAGACGCAAGAAGTTAACCTTTCTAGCGGGAACCCCTCGACAACATTCCGCAGAAAAGGCAGCGTGCGAAATTATTTTAATTTTTTTAAAATATGGAACTTTCACTTTCAAGTCCAATACAGCAAATGAAAGATAAACATCTTGTTAATCTACGCATTGTGTCCGATTTAAAAAATGCTTTACAGCTAAAGCACAACATATGATTATGTTAGGTCATAGCCAAGTAAAAAAAACACAGCCATTTTTCCAGCCAAAAATAGGAGTCACAAAAAGCAGAAATATAGGTAAAACTAATCACTAACCTTTGATGATCTTCATCAGATGACACTCATAGGACATCATGTTACACAATACATATATGTTTTGTTCGATAATGTGCATATTTATATCCAAAAATCTCAGTTTACATTGGCGCCTTACGTGCAGTAATGTTTTTATTCCAAAACATCAGGTGATTTTGCAGAAATACTCATAATAAACATTGATAAAAGATACAAGTGTTATTCACAGAATTAAAGATAGACTTCTCCTTAATGCAACCGCTGTGTTAGATTTCAAAAAAACTTTACGGAAAAAGCATAATCTGAGAACGGCGCTGAGAACCCAAAACAGCAAGAGGAATATCCGCCATTTTGGAATCAACAAAGTTAGAAACAACACCATAAATATTCCCTTACCTTTGATGATCTTCATCAGAAGGCACTCCCAGGAATCCCTGTTCAACAATAAATGACTGATTTGTTCCATAAAGTTCCATCATTTATATCCAAATAGCCACTTGTTGTTAGCGTGTTCAGCCCAGTAATCCATCTTCATGAGGCGCAGACACTTCACCCAGACAAAAACTCAAAAAGTTCCGTTACAGTCCTTTCGAAACATGTCAAACAATGTATGGAATCAATCTTTAGGATGTTTTTAACATAAAACATCAATAATGTTCCAACTGGATAACTCCTTTGTCTTCAGAAAAGCACTGGAACGAGAGGTAACTCTGTCGGGAGTGCGCGTCATGAGACCAAGGCTCTCTGCCAGACCACTGACTCAAAGAGCTCTTATGAGCCCCTCCTTTATAGTAGAATTCTCAAACCAGGTTCTAAAGACGGTTGACATCTAGTGGAAGTTGTAGGAAGTGTGTCCCACTTCCTGGTTGGATTTTTCTCAGGTTTTCGCCTGCCATATGAGTTCTGTTATACTCACAGACATCATTCAAACAGTTTTAGAAACTTCAGAGTGTTTTCTATCCAATACTAATGATAATATGCATATATTAGCATCTGGGACTGAGTAGGAGGCAGTTCACTCTGGGCAAACTATTCATCCAAAAGTGAAAATGCTGCCCCCTATCCCAAAAAGGTTAAGAACAAATTCTTATTTTTAATGACGGCTTAGTGGGTTAACGCCTTGTTCAGGGGCAGAATGACAGATTTTGACCTTGTCAGCTCTGGGATTCGATCTTGCAACCTTCCAGTTACTAGTCCAACACTAACCACTAGGCTACCTGCCTCTAACCGCTAGGCTACCTGCCACCCCCCATAAGCACACAGCCAAGACAACGCAGGAGTGGCTTCCCGACAAGTCTCTGTATGTCCTTGAGTAGCCGAGCCAGAGCCCGGACATGAACCCAATCAAACATCTCTGGAGAGACCTAAAAATAACCTGACAGAGCTTGAGAGGATCAGCATAGACGAAGGGGAGAAACTCCCCAAATACAGGTGTGCCAAGTTTGTAGCGTCATACCCAAGAAGAATAGAGTCTGTAATCGCTGCCAAAGGTGCTTCAACAAAGTACTGAGTAAAGGGTCTCAATACTTATGTAAATGTGATTTCAGTTTTTAATACATTTGCAAAAAATAAAAAAATGAAACGGTTTGCTTTGTCATTATGGGGTATTGTGTTTAGATTGTTTTGTTTTTCTCTCAATGTCTGAAACGTAACAAAATGTGGAAAAAGTCAAGCGGCCTGAATATTTCCTGTGTGTGTGTGTGTGTGTGTGTGTGTGTGTGTGTGCGCTACCTTGTAGTAGACTCCATTGAGGTTGGCATAGAAACACTGGTGGTACCACCAGCCAGCGTGTGAGATCTCAGCACAGATATCCCCCGTGTCTGGAGTACTGAAGTCCTGTTTATCATGGTACCAGCTGAACGAGTCCTCTACTGTCCCACTGTAGCCTGACACATGCAGCCGGTAGTGATTCTCCTCATCTTCAATACTACACACACACACACAGGAGAGTTAACACGCTCACACATGCAGGCAGGTAGGATAACGTGTGTGTTTTTACTATACCTGAAACTCTGGTAGAAGGCATGTTTGTGGTGATGTGTCCAGTCCTCCAGGTCTATCCTGAGGCTGTAGTCTCCCTGGGTGGACAGGTGGTGAATGTGTTCGTTCCCGAGCCAGTACTCAGACCTACAGAGGAGTCAGAGTTCTATTACAGGGGAGTCAGAGTTCTATTACAGGAGAGTCGGAGTTCTATTACAGGGGAGTCAGAGTTCTATTACAGGGGAGTCGGTGTTCTATTACAGGGGAGTCAGAGTTCTATTACAGGGGAGTCAGAGTTCTATTACAGGGGAGTCGGAGTTCTATTACAGGGGAGTCAGAGTTCTATTACAGGGGAGTCGGAGTTCTATTACAGGGGAGTCGGAGTTCTATTACAGGGGAGTTCTATTACAGGGAGTCGGAGTTCTATTACAGGGGAGTCGGAGTTCTATTACAGGAGTTCTATTACAGGGGAGTCGGAGTTCTATTACAGGGGAGTCGGAGTTCTATTACAGGGGAGTCGGAGTTCTATTACAGGGGAGTCGGAGTTCTATTACAGGGGAGTCGGAGTTCTATTACAGGTCATTTAGCAGACGCTCTTATCCAGAGTTCTATTCACCTTATGACCTCCAGTGGAACAGTAGTGCATCTAAATCTTTTCAGGGGAGGGGGTGAGAGGGATTACTTTATCCTATCCTAGGTATTCCTTAAAGAGGTGGGGTTTCAGGTGTCTCCGGAAGGTGGTGATTGACTCCGCTGTCCTGGCGTCGTGAGGGAGTTTGTTCCACCATTGGGGGCCAGAGCAGTTTTGACTATGGATGAACGCAGTGCCCTTGTTTGGGTGTAGGGCCTGATCAGAGCCTGGAGGTACTGAGGTGCCGTCAGCTCCGTAGTGGTCTTGTAGCGGATCTAACTGGAAGCCAGTGGAGGGAGCGGAGTTCTAAGGTTACAGGGGAGTCTGGAGTTCTATTAATGGCACAGGGGAGTCGGAGTTCTATTACAGGGAAGGTTGAACACCAGACGGGCTGGGCTTAGTCGGAGTTCTATTACAGGGGAGTCGGAGTTCTATTACAGGGGAGTCAGAGTTCTATTACAGGGGAGTCAGAGTTCTATTACAGGGGAGTAAGAGTTCTATTATAGAGTCGGAGAACTAGAACTACAGGGAAGTCAGTCTCATACTCAGATCTCACAACTAAACCACAACAAACTTCATTCAAACTACATTTCACACAATTTTTGCAAAATACTTTACAAACAATATATGCTATTTAGCTTTCATCCAAAGTGACTTACACTAATGCTTGCATATATTTTACATATGGGTGGACCCAGGAGTCAAACCTACTATCCTGGCGTTGCAAGCGCCATGCTCTACCAACTGAGGTACGGAGGACCACCCATACATAAAAAGAAACAACAAACAGTAAAACTAACAAAAATATAATATCAGGTTTCCATTCTTTTCCTCTAAAATCAGACACGGATTCAGACCTTGGAACACTAGTGAGTAGAATTCATAACTGGCTGGCCAATCAGTAATTACCAAACAAACTCGTTAACTGTGAATTAACTAATTAGATTAATCTAATTAACTTGCCAATGAATCAATTAATATGAAATACCTGAGCTCTCCAAATCCCTCCTTATAGTCTTGCCAGCCTCTATTGAAGTTCACCTTCCCATCCTGACGACGCTGGAACACCGTCCAACCACCACCTGACACAGGAGAGATGATGTCACACCCTGACCATAGTTTGCTTTGTATGTTTCTATGTTTTGGTTGGTCAGGGTGTGATCTGAGTGGGCATTCTATGTTGTGTGTCTAGTTTGTCTGTTTCTGTGTTTGGGCCTGATATGGTTCTCAATCAGAGGCAGGTGTTAGTCATTGTCTCTGATTGGGAACCATATTTAGGTAGCCTGTTTGGTGTTGGGGTTTGTGGGTGATTGTTCCTGTCTTTGTTTGTTTTTTATTTTAATTTTATTTTACCATTATTTTACTAGGCAAGTCGGTAAAGAACAAATTCTTATTTTCAATGACGGCCTAGGAACAGAGGGTTAACTGCCTGTTCAGGGGCAGAACGACAGATTTGTGCCTTGTCAGCTCGGGGATTCGAACTTGCAACCTTTCGGTTACTAGTCCAACGCTCTAACCACTAGGCTACTCTGCACCAGATAGGGCTGTTTTCGGTTTGTTACGTTTCTTATTTTGTATTATACATTGTTCAAGTTATCATCTTTATTAAAAGATGTATAAAGATAACCACGCTGCGTTTTGGTCTGCCTCTCCTTCCCAGGAAGAATTCCGTAACAGAGGAGACACATACCTTGTTTGTCAGGCCAACGTTAGCCATTACACCAAGAGGTCTAGCCTTTGAAAAGGTCACTGAGAATGCTTTACACATTTGATAATAGGGTTACAAAATTATGTGAACTTTCCCAGAATTCCCTGGTTTTACAAAAAATCCAGGTTGAAGGAGTTCCTGCTTATTCCCTCGTAATTCCAGGAATCGTCCAACACGGTTTTCAGGAAAACTCAGGGAATTCTGGGGAAGTTCACAGAATTTTACAACGCTATTATCAAATGTGTGTGTGTGAGTCTTACCCTCTGTGTCCATGTCACAGTAGACTTCTACAGGATGGGAGCTCAGAGAGGGAACCACCGTGTAGACACCTGACCGATACACCCCGTTATAGTACAGTGATGCACAGTCTATTGGACAGTTTCTCACATGCTGCACCTCTGGAAGACACACACACACACACACACACACACACACACACACACACACACACACACACACACACACACACACACACACACACACACACACACACACACACACACACACACACACACAGTTAATGAATACATTTTGAATTTAGAAAATAAAACACTATTGCAATGATTGTGTGTTTCCAGCAGCAGCATTGAGGAAGAATAGGTAAGAAAAAAGACCAGCTGTGAGTGTTTTTTTTAACAGATTACAGATTAACCTGGTTTAATATTTAATCTGCTAATAGTCACACCTGGTTTTTAATTTAGGGCTAGGCCCCTTTAAAAAAAAATCAATTTCCACCTGAATAACGGGCCCAAAGTAAACTGCCTGTTGCTCAGGCCCTGAAGCCAGGATATGCATTTAATTGGTACCATTCCAAGGAAAACACTTTGAAGTTGTGGAAATGTTAAAATAATGTAGGAGAATATAACACAATAGATATGGTAGGAGAAAATCCAAAGAAAAACCAACCAGAATTATTTTTTTTTTGGGGGGGGGGGGGGGGAGACCATGCTCTTTCAATGGCAAGTATAAGGGCATACTGGAAACTAGCTCCCAGGATGCAATTCATATGGCTTCCAGAGGGTGTCAGTAGTCTATGTTCAGGGTTTCAGGCTTGTAACTTCCAAAATTAACAAGAAATATCAGTTGTAGAACAGTCTTGGAATATGAAGACAGGACGCACCTGCTAAAATCAGTTTCCTATTGAATATGCTTCTATCCGTAAGAAATATTATAGTTTGATTATATTTTAGAGTATCTGAGGAGTAAATAGAAACTTTGACTTGTTGAAACAAAGTTTAGGGTAGATCGTCGGATTCCTTTCTCTGCAAGTTTAACGAGTGGATTACTCAAATCGATGGCGCCAACTAAACTGACTTTTTGGTATATAAAGAAGGAGTTTATCTAACAAAATAACACTACATGTTATAGCTGGGACCATTTGGATGACAAATCAGAGGAAGATTTTCAAAAAGTAGGTGAATATTGAATCGCTATTTGTGAAAAATATTTTGATGTGGGGCGCCGTCCTCAAACAATCTCATGGCATGTTTTCACTGTAATGGCTACTGGAAATCAGACAGTGCAGTTAGATTAACAAGAATTTAAGCTTTTAACCGATATAAGACACTTGTATGTACCTAAATGTTTAATATCAATAATATTTATGATTATTTATTTGATTTGCATATTCTAATTTACAAAAACTATATAAAACGTGTAATACAATATATTATTGTATTTGTGTATACTTTCATGGATGTGTGTGTGTGTGTGTGTGTGTGTGTGTGCACCTGGGTGAAGGGCCTCCTGGGCGCTGAGCAGAGGACTGGTCCTGACGATGTTGATCATGCAGCCGGGGTTGCGTTTAACTCGTTCCACCGTCATGGTTAGGTTCCGGACCTGAGTCTGCAGATCAAACAGGATGGAACTATGGGTGTGCAACAGGCTGTCAGCCTCAGCGTACTGTAGCTCCAACACTCTGAAACGCTCCTCTAAAGACTCGTTCACGTTGTTCCTCTCCTCACCCTAAGAGAGAGAGAGAGAGAGGGAGAGAGGAAGAGAGGAGTGTGGGAGAGACAGAGAGATAGTTATCAGTAGGTTTTTGATAAATTGGATAACATATGATTTGTTGCTTGGTAAATAAAATAACTATCTCACGATAAATACAACATTGTTTTACCTACAACACTCAGAGTCAAAGTAGCATTTAAATAGATCAGGGAGAGAGGTAAGGAGGGAGGGAGGGGAGAGAGGTAAGAAGGGAGGGGAGAGAGGGTGGTGGGGTACAGCGGGAGAGGGAGGGAGGGCAGAGAAGGCGGTGGGGTAGAGAGGGAGGGAGGGAGGTGGGGGAGAGAGTGGAGAGAGGGGGAGGGTAGAGAGGGAGGGAGGTGGGGGAGAGAGGGGAGAGAGGGAGGGAGGGGAGAGAGGGAGGGAGGTGGGGGAGAGAGGGCTGTGGGGTAGAGAGGGAAGGAGGTGGGGGAGAGAGGGGAGAGAGGGAGGGAGGGAGGTGGGGGAGAGAGGGGAGAGAGGGCTGTGGGGTAGAGAGACAGGGAGGTGGGGGAGAGAGGGGAGAGAGGGCTGTGGGGTAGAGAGGCAGGGAGGTGGGGGAGAGAGGGGAGAGAGGGCTTACTTCCGGGTTGGAGCGATCTGGTCGCATCCGCGCTTCGGTCTGCAGGTTGTATAACTTTTTCATTACATTTCATTACATTTCATTATAGTACAACGGTCTGATTTGTCTAATCTTAGCAATTTCCTCTTAGCTAGCTACATAGTCGTCGTTGTATCAAAGATAATTGCGTAATTATCGTATTTCGTCGTCTCCTATCTGTCGTCTCCTATCTGTCCAACACGTTCACCGTCTACCGTAGCACTGTAGTAACTATCACACTCAACTGAACGTCTTGATTAGTGTAGTGTTAGCTAGCTACATAGCTAGCTACATAGTTGTCTTTGCTGTCTTCGTATCCAAGATAATTGTGTAGCTTAGAGTGTGGAGTCTTAGAGTGATAATTGCGTTATTATCGTATTTCGTCGCCCTCCTATCTGCCTAGCAGCTAGCCAGCTAGCATACGTTCACCGGCTACCGTAGCACTGTAGTAACTATCACACTCAACCGAACGACTTGATTAGTGTAGTATTAGATAGCTACATAGTTGTCTTTGCTGTCTTCGTATCCAAGATAATTGTGTAGTTTAGAGTGTGTAGTCTTAGAGTGATTATCTTAATTCACCGAGGTCAGCTAGCCAGCTATTTTGTCGTCCTTAACGTAGGAGACACTCCTAGCTAGCCAATAGCCAGCCAACGTCTACTGAATAGAACTTTCGCATTCCGGTCGCATTCCGCGTCGCTCCACAGGTAGTATCACTTTTTCATTTCATTTCATTACAGTCCCAACGGTGTGATTTGTTTGATCGTAGCTAGCTACATAGCTAGCTACATAGCCGTCTTTGTTTCAAAGATAATTGTGTAGTCTAGAGCGATTTTCTAGGTTAGCTAGCCAGCTATTGTCGTTCTCCTAACGCAACGTAACGTAACCAACACTGCTAGCTAGCCAGCTAGCTCCCGATAAGCAGCACTGTAGAAACTTCACACTCAACGGTACGACTTGATTAGGGTAGTGTCAACAACGCAGCTAGCCTACCCCAGCAGTACTCTATCATTTTAATCATTTTAGTCAATTAGATTCTTGCTACGTAAGCTTAACTTTCTGAACATTCGAGACGTGTAGTCCACTTGTCATTCCAATCTCCTCTGCATTAGCGTAGCCTCTTCTCTAGCCTGTCAACTATGTGTCTGTCTATCCCTGTTCTCTCCTCTCTGCACAGACCATACAAACGCTCCACACCGCATGGCCGCAGCCACCCTAATCTGGTGGTCCCAGCGCGCACGACCCATGTGGAGTTCCAGGTCTCCGGTAGCCTCTGGAACTGCCGATCTGCGGCCAACAAGGCAGAGTTCATCTCAGCCTATGCCTCCCTCCAGTCCCTCGACTTCTTGGCTCTGACGGAAACATGGATCACCACAGACAACACCGCTACTCCTACTGCTCTCTCTTCGTCCGCCCACGTGCTCTCGCACACCCCGAGAGCTTCTGGTCAGCGGGGTGGTGGCACCGGGATCCTCATCTCTCCCAAGTGGTCATTCTCTCTTTCTCCCCTTACCCATCTGTCTATCGCCTCCTTTGAATTCCATGCTGTCACAGTTACCAGCCCTTTCAAGCTTAACATCCTTATCATTTATCGCCCTCCAGGTTCCCTCGGAGAGTTCATCAATGAGCTTGATGCCTTGATAAGCTCCTTTCCTGAGGACGGCTCACCTCTCACAGTTCTGGGCGACTTTAACCTCCCCACGTCTACCTTTGACTCATTCCTCTCTGCCTCCTTCTTTCCACTCCTCTCCTCTTTTGACCTCACCCTCTCACCTTCCCCCTACTCACAAGGCAGGCAATACGCTCGACCTCATCTTTACTAGATGCTGTTCCTCCACTAACCTCATTGCAACTCCCCTCCAAGTCTCCGACCACTACCTTGTATCCTTTTCCCTCTCGCTCTCATCCAACACTTCCCACACTGCCCCTACTCGGATGGTATCGCGCCGTCCCAACCTTCGCTCTCTCTCCCCCGCTACTCTCTCCTCTTCCATCCTATCATCTCTTCCCTCTGCTCAAACCTTCTCCAACCTATCTCCTGATTCTGCCTCCTCAACCCTCCTCTCCTCCCTTTCTGCATCCTTTGACTCTCTATGCCCCCTATCCTCCAGGCCGGCTCGGTCCTCCCTCCCGCTCCGTGGCTCGACGACTCATTGCGAGCTCACAGAACAGGGCTCCGGGCAGCCGAGCGGAAATGGAGGAAAACTCGCCTCCCTGCGGACCTGGCATCCTTTCACTCCCTCCTCTCTACATTTTCCTCCTCTGTCTCTGCTGCTAAAGCCACTTTCTACCACTCTAAAATTCCAAGCATCTGCCTCTAACCCTAGGAAGCTCTTTGCCACCTTCTCCTCCCTCTTGAATCCTCCTCCCCCTCCCCCCTCCTCCCTCTCTGCAGATGACTTCGTCAACCATTTTGAAAAGAAGGTCGACGACATCCGATCCTCGTTTGCTAAGTCAAACGACACCGCTGGTTCTGCTCACACTGCCCTACCCTGTGCTCTGACCTCTTTCTCCCCTCTCTCTCCAGATGACATCTCGCGTCTTGTGACGGCCGGCCGCCCAACAACCTGCCCGCTTGACCCTATCCCCTCCTCTCTTCTCCAGACCATCTCCGGTGACCTTCTCCCTTACCTCACCTCGCTCATCAACTCATCCCTGACCGCTGGCTACGTCCCTCCCGTCTTCAAGAGAGCGAGAGTTGCACCCCTTCTGAAAAAACCTACACTCGATCCCTCCGATGTCAACAACTACAGACCAGTATCCCTTCTTTCTTTTCTCTCCAAAACTCTTGAACGTGCCGTCCTTGGCCAGCTCTCCCGCTATCTCTCTCAGAATGACCTTCTTGATCCAAATCAGTCAGGTTTCAAGACTAGTCATTCAACTGAGACTGCTCTTCTCTGTATCACGGAGGCGCTCCGCACTGCTAAAGCTAACTCTCTCTCCTCTGCTCTCATCCTTCTAGACCTATCGGCTGCCTTCGATACTGTGAACCATCAGATCCTCCTCTCCACCCTCTCCGAGTTGGGCATCTCCCGGCGCGGCCCACGCTTGGATTGCGTCCTACCTGACAGGTCGCTCCTACCAGGTGGCGTGGCGAGAATCCGTCTCCTCACCACGTGCTCTCACCACTGGTGTCCCCAGGGCTCTGTTCTAGGCCCTCTCCTATTCTCGCTATACACCAAGTCACTTGGCTCTGTCATAACCTCACATGGTCTCTCCTATCATTGCTATGCAGACGACACACAATTAATCTTCTCCTTTCCCCCTTCTGACGACCAGGTGGCGAATCGCATCTCTGCATGTCTGGCAGACATATCAGTGTGGATGACGGATCATCACCTCAAGCTGAACCTCGGCAAGACGGAGCTGCTCTTCCTCCCGGGGAAGGACTGCCCGTTCCATGATCTCGCCATCACGGTTGACAACTCCATTGTGTCCTCGTCCCAGAGCGCTAAGAACCTTGGCGTGATCCTGGACAACACCCTGTCGTTCTCAAATAACATCAAGGCGGTGGCCCGTTCCTGTAGGTTCATGCTCTACAACATCCGCAGAGTACGACCCTGCCTCACACAGGAAGCGGCGCAGGTCCTAATCCAGGCACTTGTCATCTCCCGTCTGGATTACTGCAACTCGCTGTTGGCTGGGCTCCCTGCCTGTGCCATTAAACCCCTACAACTCATCCAGAACGCCGCAGCCCGTCTGGTGTTCAACCTTCCCAAGTTCTCTCACGTCACCCCGCTCCTCCGCTCTCTCCACTGGCTTCCAGTTGAAGCTCGCATCCGCTACAAGACCATGGTGCTTGCCTACGGAGCTGTGAGGGGAACGGCACCTCACTACCTCCAGGCTCTGATCAGGCCCTACACCCAAACAAGGGCACTGCGTTCATCCACCTCTGGCCTGCTCGCCTCCCTACCACTGAGGAAGTACAGTTCCCGCTCAGCCCAGTCAAAACTGTTCGCTGCTCTGGCCCCCAATGGTGGAACAAACTCCCTCACGACGCCAGGACAGCGGAGTCAATCACCACCTTCCGGAGACACCTGAAACCCCACCTCTTTAAGGAATACCTAGGATAGGATAAAGTAATCCTTCTCCCCCTCCCCCCTTAAAAGACCTAGATGCACTATTGTAAAGTGGCTGTTCCACTGGATGTCATAAGGTGAAAGCACCAATTTGTAAGTCGCTCTGGATAAGAGCGTCTGCTAAATGACTTAAATGTAAATGTAAATGTAGAGAGGGAGGGAGGGAGATTGGGACGTGGGGGAGGGAAGGTAGAGAGGGAGGGAGGTTAGAGAGAGAGGGAGGGAGGTGGGGGGAGAGGAGGGAGGGAATGAGGTAAGGTAAAGATAGAGGGAGGGAGGGTAGAGAGGGATGGAGGTGGGTTAGAGAGGGAGAGGGAGGGTTGTGAACATTGTCATGTGTTGCTTAAAATGTTGTGCACGTCATGATTTTTGTCTTGGTCATGCTAGGACCGTGTCTCATATGACCACCTGCAGTGAGCAGGTCTTAAATACCTACCAGGATTTAAAGGTGTCTGCCTTGACTACGATCACTTACAACACAGGGGAAGAGTGGGGAGGGAGGGGAAGCTACCATTGGCATAAAGAGCTGAGTTGGATTCAAGACAGAGGAGACGGTGTGTGGGGTTGAGGAAGGGGGAGGGAGAGAGGAGTAGGTGTAATTCATTAATTGGACTTACAGTGAGCTCCAAAAGTATTGGGACAGTGACACATGTTTGGTTGTTTTGGCTCTGTACTCCAGCTCTTTGGATTTGAAATTAGACAATGACTATGAGGTTAAAGTGCAGACTGCCATCTTTAATTTGAGGGAACTTTCACTGTTTAGAACTGCTTAGAAATTACAGCACTTTTTGTGGATAGTCTCCACTATTTTATGTGACAAATTCACTTATATGTGAATTAAAGTGGTAAAAAGTTCAGCATTTCGTTCTATATATATATATATATGTACAGTACCAGTCAAAGGTTTGGACAAACCTACTCATTCCATGGTTTTTCTTTATATTTACTATTTTCTACATTGTAGAATAATTGTGAAGGCATCACAACTATGGAATCACGTAGTAGCCAAAAAAGTGTTAAACAAATCTAAATATTTTATATTTGAGATTCTGACAAAGGCCGTGAGGGCGATACGTAACGCTTATTAAAGAGCAGTGATGATATCAAGAGCAGTGACACTAGACAGAGCAGTGATGATATCAAGAGCAGTGACACTAGACAGAGCAGTGATACTAGCCAGAGCAGTGATACTAGCCAGAGCAGTGATACTAGCCAGAGCACTGACACTAGCCAGAGCACTGACACTAGCCAGAGCAGTGACACTATCAAGAGCAGTGACACTAGCCAGAGCACTGACACTAGCCAGAGCACTGACACTAGCCAGAGCACTGACACTATCAAGAGCAGTGAAACTATCAAGAGCAGTGACACTAGCCAGAGCAGTGATACTAGCCAGAGCAGTGATACTAGCCAGAGCAGTGATACTAGCCAGAGCACTGACACTAGCCAGAGCACTGACACTAGCCAGAGCAGTGACACTATCAAGAGCAGTGAAACTATCAAGAGCAGTGAAACTATCAAGAGCAGTGAAACTATCAAGAGCAGTGACACTAGCCAGAGCAGTGACACTATCAAGAGCAGTGACACTAGCCAGAGCACTGATACTAGCCAGAGCAGTGATACTAGCCAGAGCAGTGACACTAGCCAGAGCAGTGATACTAGCCAGAGCAGTGATACTAGCCAGAGCACTGACACTAGTCAGAGCAGTGACACTAGCCAGAGCAGTGACACTAGCCAGAGCAGTGATACTAGCCAGAGCAGTGACAGTGATACTAGCCAGAGCAGTGATACTAGCCAGAGCAGTGATACTAGCCAGAGCAGTGATACTAGCCAGAGCACTGACACTAGCCAGAGCAGTGACACTAGCCAGAGCAGTGATACTAGCCAGAGCAGTGACACTAGCCAGAGCAGTGGTACTAGCCAGAGCAGTGATACTAGCCAGAGCAGTGATACTAGTCAGAGCAGTGACACTAGCCAGAGCAGTGATACTAGCCAGAGCAGTGATACTAGCCAGAGCAGTGATACTAGTCAGAGCAGTGACACTAGCCAGAGCAGTGATACTAGCCAGAGCAGTGACACTAGCCAGAGCAGTGACACTAGCCAGAGCAGTGATACAATCAAGAGCAGTGACACTAGCCAGAGCAGTGAAACTATCAAGAGCAGTGACACTAGCCAGAGCAGTGATACTAGCCAGAGCAGTGATACTAGCCAGAGCAGTGATACTATCAAGAGCAGTGACACTAGCCAGAGCAGTGATACTAGCCAGAGCAGTGACACTAGCCAGAGCAGTGATACTAGCCAGAGCAGTGATACTAGCCAGAGCAGTGATACAATCAAGAGCAGTGACACTAGCCAGAGCAGTGACACTAGCCAGAGCAGTGATACTAGCCAGAGCACTGACACTAGCCAGAGCAGTGATACTAGCCAGAGCAGTGATACTAGTCAGAGCAGTGATACTAGCCAGAGCAGTGACACTAGCCAGAGCATTGACACTAGCCAGAGCAGTGACACTAGCCAGAGCATTGACACTAGCCAGAGCAGTGATACTAGCCAGAGCAGTGATACAATCAAGAGCAGTGACACTAGCCAGAGCAGTGATACTAGCCAGAGCAGCCAGAGCAGTGACACTAGCCAGAGCAGTGATACTAGCCAGAGCAGTGACACTAGCCAGAGCAGTGATACTAGCCAGAGCAGTGACGCTAGCCAGAGCAGTGACGCTAGCCAGAGCAGTGATACAATCAAGAGCAGTGATACTAGCCAGAGCAGTGATACAATCAAGAGCAGTGATACTAGCCAGAGCAGTGATACAATCAAGAGCAGTGATACTAGCGAGAGCAGTGACACTAGCCAGAGCAGTGATACAATCAAGAGCAGTGATACTAGCCAGAGCAGTGATACTAGCCAGAGCAGTGATACAATCAAGAGCAGTGACACTAGCCAGAGCAGTGATACTAGCCAGAGCAGTGACACTAGCCAGAGCAGTGACACTAGCCAGAGCAGTGATACTAGTCAGAGCAGTGATACTAGCCAGAGCAGTGATACTAGCCAGAGCAGTGACACTAGCCAGAGCAGTGACACTAGCCAGAGCAGTGATACTAGCCAGAGCACTGACACTAGCCAGAGCAGTGATACTAGCCAGAGCAGTGATACTATCAAGAGCAGTGATACTATCAACAGCAGTGATACTATCAAGAGCAGTAATACTAGCCAGAGCAGTGATACTATCAAGAGCAGTGATACTATCAACAGCAGTGATACTATCAAGAGCAGTGACACTAGCCAGAGCACTGACACTAGCCAGAGCAGTGATACTATCAAGAGCAGTGATACTATCAACAGCAGTGATACTATCAAGAGCAGTGATACTAGCCAGAGCAGTGAAACTATCTAGAGCAGTGACACTATCAAGAGCAGTCTTTTTTTCTCTTATTTAAGATTCTTCAAAGTAGCCACCCTTTTGCCTTGATGACAGCTTTGCACACTCTTGGCATTCTCTCAACCAGCTTCATGAGGTAGTCACCTGGAATGCATTTCAACAACAATCTCTCAACAAACTTCATGAGGTGGAATGCATTTCAATGAAAAGGTGTGCCTCTTAACGTGTTTGAGCCAGTTGTGTTGTGACAAGGTAGGGGTGGTATACAGGAGATAGCCCTATAAATGCATATTATGGCAAGAACAGCTCAAATAAGCAAAGAGAAACGACAGTCCATCATTACTTTAAGACATGAAGGTCAATCAATCCAGAAAATGTCAAGAACTTTTAGAGCTTCTTCAAGTGGCATTGCAAAAACCATTAAGCACTATGATGAAACTGGCTCTCATGAGGACCGCCACAGGAAAGGAAGACCCAGAGTTACCTCTGCTGCAGAGGATAAGTTCATTAGCATTACCAGCCTCAGAAATTGCAGCCCAAATCAATGCTTCACAGAGTTCAAGTAACAGACACACCTCAACATCAACTTTTCAGAGGAGACTGCGTGAATCAGGCCTTCATGGTCGAATTGCTGCAAAGAAACCACTGCTAAAGGACACCAATAAGAAGACAAGACTTGCTTGGGCCAAGAAACACGAGCAATGGACATTAAACCGGTGGAAATATGTCCTTTGGTCTGATGAGTGTAAATTTGAGATTTTTGGTTCCAACCACCATGTCTTTGGGAGACGCAGAGTAGTTGAACGGATGTTTAGTTCCCACCGTGAAGCATGGAGGAGGTGTGCGGGTACTTTGCTGGTGATACTGTCTGATTTATTTAGGATTCAAGGCACACTTAACCAACATGGCTACCACTGCATTCTGGAGCCATTCGACATTCCGTCTGGTTTGCGCTTAGTGGGATTATCATTTGTTTTCAACAGGACAAAATGACCCAACACACCTCCAGGCTGTGAAAGGGCTATTTGACCAAGAAGGAGAGTGATGGTGTGCTGCATCAGATGACCTGGCCTCCACAACCACCCAACCCAATTGAGATGGTTTGGGATGAGTTGGACAGCAGAGTAAAGGAAAAGCAGCCAATAAGTGCTCAGCAAATGTGGGAACTCCTTCAAGACTTTTGGAAAAGCATTGCAGGTGAAGCTGGTTGAGAAAATGCCAAGAGTGTGCAAAGCTGTCATTAAGGCAAAGTGTGACTATTTTGAAGAATCAACATTTTTTGATATATTTTTATTTGTTTAACACTTTTCTTGGTTACTACATGATTCCAAATGTGTTATTTCATAGTTTTGATGTCTTCACTATTATTCTACAATGTAGAAAATAGTACAAATAAAGAAAACTCCTTGAATGAGCAGGTGTGTCCAAACTTTTGACTGGTACTGTATATGTAGCACCCAATGACTACATCAAACTTGCGACTCTTCAAATTTGTTGGATGCAGTTGCTGCTCATTTAGGTTGTATTTCAGATTATTTTGTGCCCAATAGAAATGAATGACAAATAATGTATTGTGCATTTTGGAGTCACTTTTATTGTAAATAAGGATAGAATATGTTTCTAAACACGTCTACATGAATGTGGATGCAACCATGGTAACGGGTAATCTTGAATGAATCGTGAATAATGATGAATGAGAAAGACAGACACAAATAACATAGACACAAATAACATACCCTCAAGATATGCTAAACCTCTCACCATTACAATAACAGGGGAGGTTAGCATTTCATATCATACCCCCAAGACATGCTAAACCTCTCACCATTACAATAACAGGGGAGGTTAGCATTTCATATCATACCCCCAAGACATGCTAAACCTCTCACCATTACAATAACAGGGGAGGTTAGCATTTCATATCATACCCCTAAGACATGCTAACCTCTCACCATTACAATAACAGGGGAGGTTAGCATTTAATATCATACCCCCACAACATGCTAACCTCTCACCATTACAATAACAGGGGAGGTTAGCATTTCATATCATGCTAAACCTCTCACCATTACAATAACAGGGGAGGTTAGCATTTCATATCATACCCCCAAGATATGCTAACCTCTCACCATTACAATAACAGGGGAGGTTAGCATTTCATATCATACCCCTAAGACATGCTAACCTCTCACCATTACAATAACAGGGGAGGTTAGCATTTCATATCATACCCCTAAGACATGCTAACCTCTCACCATTACAATAACAGGGGAGGTTAGCATTTCATATCATACCCCTAAGACATGCTAACCTCTCACCATTACAATAACAGGGGAGGTTAGCATTTTTAGAGGGGTCTGATATTTGTGCTTCTGTAACTTTCTCACTCATCATTATGCATGATTCATACAGGACTATCTGTAATCATGGTAGCAGTGTTTAGAAACATATCCTGTCCTTCCCTCTCAATACCTTTTCTCCCCTAAAATGTACAAAAAAAGTGCTGTAATTTCTAAACTGTTCACCTGATATGGATGAAAATACCCTAAAATTGGCAACTAATTTGCGCCAGAACGCTCACCACATATCAGCTACCAGGTGGACAGGTGAGGAGTGATATGTTGTCAATTAGGAATTAGGGGACGATTAGGTGGCTAGGTTGGGAATTTAGCCAGAAAGGCAGGGTTAAAACCTCTTACGATAAGTGCCATGGGATTTTGAATGACCACAAGAGATTCAGGACACCCATTTTAACATCCCATCCAAAAGACAGCACCCTACGCAGGGCAATGTCCCCAATACTGACCTGGGACATTGGGATTTGATCTGAAAACCAGAGAAAGAGTGCCCCCTACTGGCCCTCCAACACTACTTCCAGGACCAACCCTACTTAGCTTTAGAGGCCTGCCAGCAGTGGGAGAGAGAGATCAAATCAAATCCCTTTTCATTGGTCACATGGTTAGCAGATGATAATGCAAGTGTAGTGAAATGCTTGTGCTTCTAGTTCCGACAGAGCAGTAATGTCTAATAAGTAATCTACCAATTCCCCAACAACTACCTAATACACACAAATCTAAATGGGTGAATGAGAATATGTACATGTAAGTATACGGATGAGCGATGGCTGAGCGGCATAGGCAAGGTGCAATAGATGGTATAAAATACAGTATATACACATGATATGAGTAATGTAAGATATGTAAACATTATTAGTGGTATTATTTAAAGTGGCATTGTTTAAACTGACTAGTGATCCATTTGTTAAAGTGACTAGTGATTGGGTCTCCATGTAGGCAGCAGCCTCTCTGAGTTAGTGATGGCTGTTAGCAGTCTGATGGCCTTGAGATAGAAGCTGTTCTTCAGTCTCTCTGTTTCAGCTTTGATGCACCTGTACTGACCTCGCCTTCTGGATGGTAACGGAGTGAACAAGCAGTGGCTCGGGTGGTTGTTGTCTTTAATGATATTTTTGCCTTCCTGTGATTTCGGGTGCTGTAGTTGTCCTGGAGGGCAGGTAGTTTGTCCCCGGTGATGCGTTGTGCAGACCGCACCACCCTCTGGAGAGCCTTACGGTTGTGGGCGGAGCACTTGCCGTTCCAGACTGTGATACAGCTCGACAGGATGCTCTCGATTGTGGATCTGTAAAAGTTAGTCAGGGTTCTGGGTGACAAGCCAAATTTCTTCAGCCTCTTGAGGTTTAAGATGCGCTGTTGCGCCTTCTTCACCACACTGTCTGTGTGGGTGGACCATTTCACTTTGTCGTTGATGTGTACGCTGACGAACTTAAAACTTTCCACTTTCTCCACTGCTGTCCCTTCAATGTGGCAGGGGGGTGCTCACGCTGCTGTTTCCTGAAGTCTACGATCATCTCCTTTGTTTTGTTTACGTTGAGTGAAAGGTTGTTTTCCTGACACCACACTCCGAGCGCCCTCAACTCCTCCCTGTAGGTTGTCTCATCATGGTTGGTAATCAAGCCCACTACTGTTGTGTCATCTGAAAACTTGATGATTGAGTTGGAGGCGTGGCCATGCAGTCGTGGGTGAACAGGGAGTACAGGAGGGGGCTGAGCACGTACCAATGTGGGGCCCCAGTGTTGAGGGTCAGCGAGTTGGGGATGTTGTTTCCTACCTTCACCACCTGGGGGCGGCCCGTCAGAAAGTGCCAGACCCAATTGCACAGGGCGTGGTTGAGGTCCAGGGCTTCCAGCTTGATGATGAGCTTGGAGGGTACTATGGTGTTGAATGCTGAGCTGTTGTCAAAGAACAGCATTCTTACATAGGTATTATCTAGTCCAGATAGGATAGGGCAGTGTGCAGTGGGCAGTGTGATGGCGATTGCATCGTCTGTGGACCTGTTAGGGCAGTATGCAAACTGAAGTGGGTCTAGGGAGCCGGTAAGGTGGAGGTGATATGATCATTGACTCGCCTCTCAAAGAACTTCGTGATGACAGAAGTGAGTGCTACGGGGCAGTAGTCATTTAGTTCAGTTGTCTTTGCCTTCTTGAGTGCAGGAACAATGGCGACTATCTTGAACCATGTGGGGACAGCAGACTGGGTTAGAGAGCGATTGAATATGTCCCCAAACACACCAGCCAGCTGATCTGCGTATGCTCTGAGGACGCGACTAGGGATGACGTCTGGGCCAGCAGCCTTGCGAGAGTTAACACGTTTAAATATTTTACTCACGTCAGCCACGGAGAAGGAGGGGGGGTGGGGTGCAGTTCTTGTTAGCGGGCCGCGACGGTGGCACTGTATTGTCCTCAATGCGGGCAAAGGTGGTGTTTAGTTTGTCTGGAAGCGTGACGTCGGTGTCAGTGTCTGTGACGTGACTGTTTTTGTAGTGCGTGATTTCCTGTAGACCCTGTCATATACGTCTCGTGTCTGAGCCATTGTGATTCCACTTTCTCCCTGTACCGGCATTTCGCTTGTTTGATTGCCTTGTGGAGAGAAGAACTGTTTAAATTCAGCCATATTCCCAGTCTTTCCAGAGACATGCCCTGTTAAGGCCAGGGGAGGCTGGAGGGGGCAGGGGGTGCCTGTGGAGTTGGGGGTGGATGAGTGGCAAATGCTTTTGTTTTTTTGTTTGAATGCCGCCATCCATCCACGGCAAATGACACGATCCATCCAGCCAACGTATAGGTCGATGTTATTCTCTGAGGCTGACCGGAACATATCCCAGTCCGCGTGATCGAAACAATCTTAAAGCGTGAATTCTGATTGGTCAGACCAGCGTTGAATGGTTTATTCACTGGTACATCCTGTTTGAGTTTCTGCCTATAGGAGCAAGATGGCATCGTGGTCGGATTTTCCAAAGGGAGTGCAGGGAAGTCTTTGTATGCATCGGGGAAGAGTAGCAGTGGTCGAGTGTATTACCCCCGGGCGTAGTGCAATCAATATGCTGATAGAATTTAGTCTTCTTCTCAAATTTGCTTTGTTAAAATCCCCAACTACAATAAATGCAGCCTCAGGATTCCAGTGAAGTTCCTTTAGGGCCATCTAAAGGAACTGCTTGAGGGGGAATGTACACAGCTGTGACTATAACTGACGAGAATTCTCTTGGAAGGTAATATGTGAGGAATTCTAGGTCGGGTGAGCAGAAGGATTTGAGTTCCTGTATGTTGTTATGATTACACCATGAGTCGTTAATCATGAAGAACACTGCCCCGCCCTTCCTTTTCCCAGAGAGGTATTTATCTCTGTCGGTGCGATGCATGGAGAAGCCCGGTGGCTGAACCGATTTCGACAACATATCCGAGAGACATGTTTCCTTGAAAAAGAGAATGAATGAGGCCAACACCTCATTTGGCTGCTTTTCCTTCCAGTTCTCTGCTGCCAGTGACTGGAACGAATTGCAAAAATCACTGAAGTTGGAGACTTTTATTTCCCTCACCAACTTTAAACATCAACTATCTGAGCAGTTAACCGATCGCTGCAGCTGTACATAGTCCATCTGTAAATACCCCCCCCCCCCACAATCTACCTACCTCGTCCCCATACTGTTTTTATTTGATTTACTTTTCTGCTCTTTTGCACACCAGTATCTCTACTTGCACATCATCATCTGCTCATTTATCACTCCAGTGTTAATCTGCTAAATTGTAATTATTCGCTCCTATGGCCTATTTATTGCCTACCTCCTCATGCCTTTTGCACACACTGTATATAGACTTTATTTTTTCAACTGTGTCATTGACTTGTTTATTGTGTTATTGGCTTGTTTATTGTTTATTCCATGTGTAACTGTGTTGTTGTCTGTGTCACACTGCTTTGCTTTATCTTGGCCAGGTCGCAGTTGCAAATGAGAACTTGTTCTCAACTAGCTTACCTGGTTAAATAAAGGTGAAATAAATAAAAATACCAACGTTACAATCTCTGATGTCTCTCGAATTTCATCTACCTTGTTGTCAAGGGACTGGACATTGGCGTGTAGTATACTCGCGAGCGGTGGGCGATGTTCACGTCTACGGAGCCTGACCAGGAGGCCGCTCCATCTGCCCCTTCTGCGGCGCCGTTGTTTTGGGGTCGGCTTCTGGGATTAGATCCATTGTCCTGGGTGGTGGTCCGAACAGAGGGTCCGCTTCAGGAAAGTCTTATTCCTGGTCGTAATGTTGGTAAACTGACGCCGCTATTATATCCAATAGTTCTTCCCGGCTATATGTAATAAGTCTTAAGATTTACTGGGGTAACAATGCAAGAAATAATACATTAAAAAACTAAATACTAGATAGTTTCCTAAGGACTCAAAGCGAGGCGACCATCTCATGACAGAGAGGAAAGAGAGGGAGTAGAGGGAGAGAGAGGGAAGGAGAGACCGAGAGGAGGGAGAGAGAGGGAAGGAGAGACAGAGGAGAGAGAGTAAAGGGAGAGAGAGGAGAGAGAGAGAGAAAGGAGAGAGAGTAGAGAGAGGAGAGAGAGAGAGTAGAGAGAGGAGAGAGAGAGAGAGAGAGAGGGTAGAGAGAGAGTGAGGGAAGGAAGGAGAGAGAGAGAAATAGGTTATTGTCTTTGGCCCTAATACCCACAGCCCTGTAAGAACTAAACTGTGGCTTGTCCTAGGGATAGATTCAGTAAGCTCCACCTCGGGGAAGGGTGTCTAAAAAAGTGTGGAGATCTTTCCACTACCTTATATCTCCCACTGCTGATGTATGTAGCCTGCACTTCCTGCTGTACTGTATGTAGCCTGTACTTCCTGCTGTACTGTATGTAGGCTGCACTTCCTGCTGTACTGTATGTAGCCTGTACTTCCTGCTGTACTGTATGTAGCCTGTACTTCCTGCTGTACTGTATGTAGCCTGTACTTCCTGATGTACTGTATGTAGCCTGTACTTCCTGCTGTACTGTATGTAGCCTGTACTTCCTGCTGTACTGTATGTAGCCTGTACTTCCTGATGTACTGTATGTAGCCTGTACTTCCTGCTGTACTGTATGTAGCCTGCACTTCCTGCTGTACTGTATGTAGCCTGTACTTCCTGCTGTACTGTATGTAGCCTGTACTTCCTGCTGTACTGTATGTAGCCTGTACTTCCTGCTGTACTGTATGTAGCCTGTACTTCCTGCTGGACTGTATGTAGCCTGTACTTCCTGCTGTACTGTATGTAGCCTGTACTTCCTGCTGTACTGTATGTAGCCTGTACTTCCTGCTGTACTGTATGTAGCCTGTACTTCCTGCTGTACTGTATGTAGCCTGCACTTCCTGCTGTACTGTATGTAGCCTGTACTTCCTGCTGTACTGTATGTAGCCTGTACTTCCTGCTGTACTGTACTTCCTGCTGTACTGTATGTAGCCTGTACTTCCTGCTGTACTGTATGTAGCCTGCACTTCCTGCTGTACTGTATGTAGCCTGTACTTCCTGCTGTACTGTATGTAGCCTGTACTTCCTGCTGTACTGTATGTAGCCTGTACTTCCTGCTGTACTGTATGTAGCCTGCACTTCCTGCTGTACTGTATGTAGCCTGCACTTCCTGCTGTACTGTATGTAGCCTGTACTTCCTGCTGTACTGTATGTAGCCTGTACTTCCTGCTGTACTGTATGTAGCCTGTACTTCCTGCTGTACTGTATGTAGCCTATATTTCCTGTAAGCACCAAACCCAGTTGCCAAATACAGCCAGGGGAAGTATGGAGGAGCGAAACCCCAGGGAGGGGCACTCTGACAGGGGTAGAGAGGCACGTGGGACTGGGGCAGAACGTGGGACTGGGGCAGGATGCTGTCTAATCCTTTTAGCATGCAAGGTTAAGGAGGACTTATCACCTGGAGAAATAGGGAGAGGGCGAAAGATATCAGGGTGGTTAGGGAAGTGGGGGATGGGGAGAAAGAAAGGTAAGGGGGGGGACACGGTCAGTGGGTGGGGTCAGTGAGGTAGGGTCAGTAGGGTATGGACAGTGAGGTAGGGTCAGTGAGGTAGGGGGAGGGATAGGGTCAGTGGGGTAGGGACAGTGAGGTAGGGTCAGTGAGGTAGGGACAGTGGGGTAGGGGAGGGATAGGGTCAGTGGGGTAGGGACAGTGGGGTAGGGGAGGGATAGGGTCAGTGGGGTAGGGACAGTGAGGTAGGGTCAGTGGTGTAGGGTCAGTGGGGTAGGGTCAGTGGGGTAGGGACAGTGGGGTAGGGACAGTGGGGTAGGGTCAGTGGGGTAGGGTCAGTGGGGTAGGGTCAGGGGTAGGGACAGTGAGGTAGGGGGAGGGGTAGGGACAGTGGGGTAGGGTCAGTGAGGTAGGGTCAGTGAGGTAGGGACAGTGGGGTAGGGGAGGGATACGGTCAGTGGGGTAGGGACAGTGAGGTAGGGACAGTGCGGTAGGGGGAGGGATAGGGACAGTGGGGTAGGGACAGTGGGGTAGGGACAGTGGGGTAGGGGAGGGATACGGTCAGTGGGGTAGGGACAGTGGGGTAGGGACAGTGGGGTAGGGACAGTGGGGTAGGGGGAGGGATACGGTCAGTGGGGTAGGGACAGTGAGGTAGGGTCAGTGGGGTAGGGCAAGTGAGGTAGGGACAGTGAGGTAGGGACAGTGGGGTAGGGTCAGTGGGGTAGGGACAGTGGGGTAGGGACAGTGAGGTAGGGACAGTGAGGTAGGGACAGTGAGGTAGGGACAGTGGGGTAGGGACAGTGAGGTAGGGACAGTGAGGTAGGGACAGTGAGGTAGGGACAGTGGGGTAGGGAGGGATACAGTGGGGTAGGGACAGTGAGGTAGGGACAGTGGGGTAGGGGAGGGATAGGGACAGTGGGGTAGGGACAGTGGGGTAGGGTCAGTGAGGTAGGGACAGTGGGGTAGGGGGACGGATAGGGTCAGTGGGGTAGGGACAGTGAGGTAGGGTCAGTGGGGTAGGGGAGGGATAGGGACAGTGGGGTAGGGGGAGGGATAGGGACAGTGGGGTAGGGGGAGGGATAGGGACAGTGGGGTAGGGACAGTGGGGTAGGGACAGTGGGGTAGGGGGAGGGATAGGGACAGTGGGGTAGGGACAGTGAGGTAGGGACAGTGCGGTAGGGGAGGGATAGGGACAGTGGGGTAAGGACAGTGGGGTAGGGACAGTGGGTAGGGACAGTGGGGTAGGGGAGGGATACGGTCAGTGGGGTAGGGACAGTGAGGTAGGGTCAGTGGGGTAGGGACAGTGAGGTAGGGACAGTGGGGTAGGGACAGTGAGGTAGGGACAGTGAGGTAGGGACAGTGAGGTAGGGACAGTGGGGTAGGGACAGTGGGGTAGGGACAGTGAGGTAGGGACAGTGGGGTAGGGAGGGATACGGTCAGTGGGGTAGGGACAGTGAGGTAGGGACAGTGGGGTAGGGGGAGGGATAGGGACAGTGGATAGGGACAGTGGGGTAGGGGGAGGGATAGGGACAGTGGGGTAGGGACAGTGAGGTAGGGTCAGTGAGGTAGGGACAGTGGGGTAGGGAGGGATAGGGTCAGTGGGGTAGGGACAGTGAGGTAGGGTCAGTGGGGTAGGGGTAGGGATACGGTCAGTGGGGTAGGGACAGTGAGGTAGGGACAGTGGGGTAGGGGGAGGGATAGGGACAGTGGGGTAGGGACAGTGGGGTAGGGGGAGGGATAGGGACAGTGGGGTAGGGGGAGGGATAGGGACAGTGGGGGTAGGGACAGTGGGGTAGGGACAGTGGGGTAGGGACAGTGAGGTAGGGTCAGTGAGGTAGGGACAGTGAGGTAGGGTCAGTGGGGTAGGGTCAGTGGGGTAGGATCAGTAGGGTAGGGGAGGGATAGGGGCAGTGGGGTAGGGTCAGTGGGGTAGGGACAGTGGGGTAGGGACAGTGAGGTAGGGTCAGTGAGGTAGGGACAGTGAGGTAGGGTCAGGGAGGGTCAGTGGGGTAGGGGGAGGGATAGGGTCAGTGGGGTAGGGTCAGTGAGGTAGGGTCAGTGAGGTAGGGACAGTGAGGTAGGGACAGTGGGGTAGGGGGAGGGATAGGGTCAGTGGTGTAGGGTCAGTGGGGTAGGGACAGTGAGGTAGGGACAGTGAGGTAGGGGGAGGGATAGGGTCAGTGGGGTAGGGGAGGGATAGGGACAGTGGGGTAGGGGAGGGATAGTGAGGTAGGGACAGTGGGGTAGGGGCAGTGAGGTAGGGACAGTGGGGTAGGGGGATAGGGAGTGAGGTAGGGGGACAGTGGGGTAGGGGAGGGATAGGGACAGTGGGGTAGGGGGAGGGATAGGGACAGTGGGGTAGGGGAGGGATAGGGACAGTGGGGTAGGGGGAGGGATAGGGACAGTGGGGTAGGGACAGTGGGGTAGGGACAGTGGGGTAGGGGGAGGGATAGGGACAGTGGGGTAGGGGGAGGGATAGGGACAGTGGGGTAGGGACAGTGGGGTAGGGACAGTGGGGTAGGGGGAGGGATAGGGACAGTGGGGTAGGGGGAGGGATAGGGACAGTGGGGTAGGGACAGTGGGATAGGGACAGTGGGGTAGGGGAGGGATAGGGACAGTGGGGTAGGGGATAGGGACAGTGGGGTAGGGACAGTGGGGTAGGGGGAGGGATAGGGTCAGTGGGGTAGGGGAGGGATAGGGACAGTGGGGTAGGGGGAGGGATAGGGTCAGTGGGGTAGGGACAGTGGGGTAGGGGGAGGGATAGGGACAGTGGGGTAGGGGGAGGGATAGGGTCAGTGGGGTAGGGGGAGGGATAGGGTCAGTGGGGTAGGGGAGGGATAGGGTCAGTGGGGTAGGGGGAGGGATAGGGACAGTGGGGTAGGGGGAGGGATAGGGTCAGTGGGGTAGGGGGAGGGATAGGGACAGTGGGGTAGGGGAGGGATAGGGACAGTGGGGTAGGGGGGGATAGGGACAGTGGGGTAGGGGGAGGGATAGGGTCAGTGGGGTAGGGGGAGGGATAGGGACAGTAGGGTAGGGGGAGGGATAGGGTCAGGGGGTAGGGGGAGGGATAGGGACAGTGGGGTGGGGGGAGGGATAGGGTCAGTGGGGTAGGGGAGGGATAGGGACAGTGGGGTAGGGGGAGGGATAGGGACAGTGGGGTAGGGGGAGGGATAGGGTCAGTGGGGTAGGGGAGAAAGAAAGGTAAGGGGGAGAAAGGGGGAGGGATACGGTCAGTGGGGTGGGGTCAGTGAGGTAGGATCAGTAGGGTAGGGGGAGGGATAGGGGCAGTGGGGTAGGGTCAGTGGGGTAGGGACAGTGGGGTAGGGACAGTGAGGTAGGGTCAGTGAGGTAGGGACAGTGAGGTAGGGTCAGTGGGGTAGGGTCAGTGGGGTAGGGGGAGGGATAGGGTCAGTGGGGTAGGGTCAGTGAGGTAGGGTCAGTGAGGTAGGGACAGTGAGGTAGGGTCAGTGGGGTAGGGGAGGGATAGGGTCAGTGGTGTAGGGTCAGTGGGGTAGGGACAGTGAGGTAGGGACAGTGAGGTAGGGGGAGGGATAGGGTCAGTGGGGTAGGGGAGGGATAGGGTCAGTGGGGTAGGGGGAGGGATAGTGAGGTAGGGACAGTGGGGTAGGGGCAGTGAGGTAGGGACAGTGGGGTAGGGGGAGGGATAGGGTCAGTGGGGTAGGGGGAGGGATAGGGACAGTGGGGTAGGGACAGTGGGGTAGGGACAGTGATGTAGGGACAGTGGGGTAGGGGGAGGGATATGGGTCAGATCCCCTGTAGTTCTAGAACTCTGACTCCCCTGTAGTTCTAGAACTATGACTCCCCTGTAGTTCTAGAACTCTGACTCCCCTGTAGTTCGAGAACTCTGACTCCCCTGTAGTTCTAGAACTCTGACTCCCCTGTAGTTCTAGAACTCTGACTCCCCTGTAGTTCAAGAACGCTGACTCCCCTGTAGTTCTAGAACGCTGACTCCCCTGTAGTTCTAGAACTCAGAATTACAGTTCCAGTTATAGTTCTAACTGTGACTGACCTGTAGCTCCAGAACTCTTGATGTGTTTTATGTAACTGTGACTGACCTGTAGCTCCAGGACTCTTTATGTGTTTTATGTAACTGTGACTGACCTGTAGCTCCAGACCTCTTGATGTGTTTAATGTAGGTGTGACTGACCTGTAGCTCCAGAACTCTCAGTGTGTTTCATGTAGCTGTGACTGACCTGTAGCTCCAGAACTCTCAATGTGTTTCATGTAGCTGTGACTGACCTGTAGCTCCAGAACTCTCAGTGTGTTTCATGTAGCTGTGACTGACCTGTAGCTCCAGAACTCTGTATGTGTTTCATGTAACTGTGACTGACCTGTAGCTCCAGAACTCTCAATGTGTTTCATGTAGCTGTGACTGACCTGTAGCTCCAGAACTCTCAGTGTGTTTCATGTAGCTGTGACTGACCTGTAGCTCCAGGACTCTTTATGTGTTTCATGTAGCTGTGACTGACCTGTAGCTCCAGGACTCTCAATGTGTTTCATGTAGCTGTGACTGACCTGTAGCTCCAGAACTCTCAGTGTGTTTCATGTAGCTGTGACTGACCTGTAGCTCCAGAACTCTCGGTGTGTTTAATGTAGCTGTGACTGACCTGTAGCTCCAGAACTCTCAGTGTGTTTCATGTAGCTGTGACTGACCTGTTGCTCCAGAACTCTCAGTGTGTTTCATGTAGCTGTGACTGACCTGTAGCTCCAGGACCTTGATTCGGTGCCTGTGACTACGGAGTTCCTCCTGTAGCTGGGAGATGGTCTCCTGGAGGTCCTGCAGCTGCTGTTTCCTCTCCTGGTTCTCCTGCAGCCAGTAGGACACTTCGTCAGTGCAGCGGAACATGTCTGGGCAGCGCTGGTGTTGGAGCTGAGGCAGCGTGGCTGTGACTCGACACTGACCGTTAGGCAACACCTCGTTGCTGTACTCCCCACACTGCATCAGACCGCTGCTGATACGATGGCTGTCTGGGTGTTCGTGTACGTCCGGATGGGAGTTTGGGTGTGAGTCTGGGTTTGTGTCCGGATGTTGATCATATGTGTCTGTCTGTGTTTCCGGAAGGAATTCTTTTGGAGGCACGTCTATACCGGAGTCTGATTGGGTGTCTCTGTGTCCCCCTGTGTTGCTGTCATCAGCTCTGTCTTGGTGTGTATCTGTGTAGTCTCCAGTCACCAGGGCAACGGTCCATAGGGCCAGTAAGGCAGCAGTCAGCAAGAGAGGTGGTCTCATCCTGAGCATCCAAACCAGGTCCAGAAAGACCCTCTCAGACCAGCTCCAGCATGGGGGCTACACCTAAACTTGGCTCCAAATTAGACCAACTTAGACAAGGTCTTCACTCAGGCCAGGTCCAGTTGCAACCAGAGCCATCCAGGCTAGTTGTGGTCCCATGCAGTCCAGCTGTGCTTGGCTCTTATTCCCTCCAGATAGAGAGACCAGCAGGGAGACAGACTTCTTGGAGTGCAGTGGGACAGGAACTGCCTCCATTCACCGGACACCCTCCTCTCCTCATGACAGCATCCTCACTGGCCTCACTGAGGACACACACACACACACAGTTAAACACACATTCTGACTGAGGATATACACACTCACACACACACACACACACACACACACACACACACACACACACACACACACACACACACACACACACACACTGACTGAGGATACACACACACACACACACACACACACACACACACACACACACAGTTAAACACACATTCTGACTGAGGATACACACACACACACACACACACACACACACACACACACACAGTTAAACACACATTCTGACTGAGGACACACACACACATACACAGTTGAACACACACACACACACACTTTGACTGAGGACACACACACACACACACACACACACACACACACACACACACACACACACACACAGTTAAACACACATTCTGACTGAGGATATACACACTCACACACACACACACACACACACACAGTTAAACACACATTCTGACTGAGGATACACACACACACACACACACACACACAGTTAAACACACATTCTGACTGAGGATATACACACACACACACATGCTGACTGAGGACACACACACATACACAGTTGAACACACACACACACACTTTGACTGAGGACACACACACACATACACACACACAGTTAAACACACACACACACACTTTGACTGAGGACACACACACACACACACACACACACACACACACACACAGCAGAGAACAACAGACATTCATTTCATCCATCCTCCCCCCTCTCTTGTCCACAGCCCATCCTCCCCTCTCTCCTGTCCACAGCCCATCCTCCCCTCTCTCCTGTCCACAGCCCATCCTCCCCTCTCTCCTGTCCACAGCCCATCCTCCCCCCCTCACTCCTGTCCACAGCCCATCCTCCCCCTCTCTCCTGTCCACAGTGTGCTTAGGGTCGTTGTACTGTTGGAAGGTTAACCTTCGCCCCAGTCTGAGGTCCTGAGCGCTCTGGAGCAGGTTTTCATCAAGGATATCTCTATACTTTGCTCTGTTCATCTTTCCTCGATCCGGACTAGTCTCCCAGTCCCTGCCGCTGAAAAACATCCCCACAGCATGATGCTGCCACCACCATGCTTCACCGTAGGGATGGTGCCAGGTTTCCTCCAGACTTGACGCTTGGCATTCAGGCCAAAGAGTTCAATCTTGGTTTCATCAGACCAGAGAATCTTGTTTCTCATGGTTGGAGAGTCCTTTAGGTGCCTTTTGTCAAACTCCAAGCGGCCTGTCATGTGCCTTTAACTGAGGAGTGGCTTCCGTCTGGCCACCTTACCATAAAGGCCTGATTGGTGGAGTGCTGCAGAGATGGTTGTCCTTCTGGAAGGTTTTCCCATCTCCACAGATGAACTCTAGAGCTCTGTCAGAGTGACCAGCTGGTGGCCAGCACTAGGAAGAGTCTTGGTGCTTCCAAACTTTTCGCATTTAAGAGTGATAGAGGCAAATGTGTTCTTGGGGCCTTCAATTTGCAGAAATGTTTTGGTACCCTTCCCCAGATCTGTCCTTCAACACAATCCTGTCTCTGAGCTCTACAGACAGTTCCTTCGACCTCACGGCTTAGTTTTTTGCTCTGATATGCACTGTCAACTGTGGGACCTTATATAGACAGGTGTGTGCCCTTCCAAATCATGTCCAATCAATTCAAATGTACCACAGGTGGACTCCAATCAAGTTGTAGAAACATCTCAAGGATGATCAATGGAACAGGATGCACCTGAGCACAATTTCGAGTCTCATAGAAAAGGGTCTGAATACTTATGGAAATAAGGTCTGTTTTTTTAATATTTTTTTTTTTAGAAATGAGCAAAAATGACTAAAAACCTGTTTTCTCTTTGTCATTATGGGGTATTGTGATGTCATTATGGGGTATTGTGTGTAGATTGATGAGGGGGAAAAAACTATTTATTCCACAAAATGTGGAAAAAGTCAAAGGGGTCTGAAAACTTTCCGAATGCCCTGTAGATGTGTGTCACCGGAAGCTTCCTCTCTGAGACGGGAATCCCATTATGGACTCACCACTAGGCAGATCAGCAGGTTACGACCCCACAGCCTATATACAACTACTTCCTGGACCTACCCTTTATTCAGCATTACTTTCCCTCTCTCTGTATTCTCCTTCTTTAATATCCTTTCATCTCTCTCTCCTCTTTCCGTTTCCTCTCCCTTCCTGTCCTTCTCTCCGTCTCACTTCCTCTCCCTTCCTGTCATTCCTTCTCTCCATCTCACTTCCTCTCCCTTCCTGTCCTTCTCTCCGTCTCACTTCCTCTCCCTTCCTGTCATTCCTTCTCTCCATCTCACTTCCTCTCCCTTCCTGTCCTTCTCTCCGTCTCACTTCCTCTCCCTTCCTGTCATTCCTTCTCTCCATCTCACTTCCTCTCCCTTCCTGTCCTTCTCTCCGTCTCACTTCCTCTCCCTTCCTGTCATTCCTTCTCTCCATCTCACTTCCTCTCCCTTCCTGTCCTTCTCTCCGTCTCACTTCCTCTCCCTCTGTATCCCATCGGTATTCCTTCACCGTTCCTACAGATCATTAAACCTGCATCTCCATAATGCGGTCGGACCACCGCAGACCTAATCGCTCCTACGACCTCTCTAGACCATAATTGGTGGTTAAAACCTGTTATGGATCATGCGCATTTTCGCAACTTTTTGTTAAAAATCACGCAACATTTCAGTGTCCTGCTACTCATGCCAGGAATATAGTATATGCATATGATTAGTATGTGTGGATAGAAAACACTCTGACGTTTCTAAAACTGGTTAAATCACGGCTGTGACTATAACAGAACGTGCGTTTCATCGAAAAGCGCAGGAAAATCTGATCACTGAAAATGGGAAAATATATCCATGCGCCACTTGAACCTATTGTTGAATGGGAACCACATTAAATGGGGCCGAGGTTGCAATACCTACAGCTTCCACACGATGTCAACAGTCTTGTCATTTGCCTAGGATTTGTTTCTTGGTCAAACGGACACGAGGCAGCGCATTTCTTCTGGTCTCCAACAGGATGTTTTGGTTGAGAAATATTTGGACATGATATCAGGACGTGGAGCTATTGAATATACATCGCCCGTGATCATTTTGATAGATTATTAACGTTTACCAAATCCTAAAGTTGCATTACAAAAGTATTTCGAAGTGTTTTGTGAAAGTTTATCTTCGACTTTTTTAATTTTAAAAAATGACGTTGCGTTATAAAACTCAGTTTTTTCCTTGATTACACAGTCTTCATAGATCGATATCTAGGCTATATATGGACCGATTTAATCGAAAAAAAGACCCAATAGTGATGTTTATGGGACATCTAGGAGTGCCAAGAAAGAAGCTCGTCAAAGGTAATGAATGTTTTATATTTTATTTCTGCGTTTTGGGTAGCGCCGGCTATCGCAAAATCTGTCGTTTTAGGTGACGTTCCAGTACTTTGGGGGTGCATGCTATCAGATAATAGCTTCTCATGCTTTTGCCGAAAAGCATTTTACAAATCTGACTCGGTGGATAGATTCACAACGAGTGTAGCTTTAATTCAGTACCTTGAATGTGTGTTTTAATGAAAGTTTGAGTTTTATCAAAAACTATACGTGGCGCTCTTGAAATTTCCGCTGATTTGATCCCCGCAGAGGGAGCTAGTCCCTAACTTAAGATGAGATCCTGACTAAGGTTTAACCTGAAATGGCCTACACTACACTTGGCCACTCAATGTACAGTGTATATATACACACACACACACACACACACACACACACACACACACACACACACACACACACAGTGGGGCAAAAAATAATTTATTCTGTACAGGCCTCTCTCATATTTTTAAGTTGGAGAACTTGCACAATTGGTGCCTGACTAAATACTTTTTTGCCCCAGAGATAGGTTGTCATTAAGATGCACTGTATATACAAAAGTATGTGGACACCCCTTCCAATTAGTGGATTCAGATATTTCAGCCACACCCGTTGCTGACAGATGTATAAAATCGAGCACCCAGCCATGCAATCTCCATAGACAAACATTGTCAGTAGAATGGCCTTATTGAAGAGCTCAGTGACTTTCAACGTGGCATCGTAATGGGATGCCACCTTTCCAACAAGTCAGTTTGTCATATTTCTGCCCTGCTAGAGCTTCCCCGGTCAAGTGCTGTTATTGTGAAGTGGAAACGTCTAGGAGCAACAACAGCTCAGCCGTGAAGTGGTAGGCCACACAAGCTCACAAAACAGAACTGCAGAGTGCTGAAGCGCGTAGTGCGTAGTGGTCCTAGGTTGCAACACTCACTACCGAGTTGCCAGCTGCCTCTGGAAGCAACTTCAGCACAAGAACTGTTTGTCGGGAGCTTCATGAAATGGGTTTCCGTGACTGAGCAGCCGCACACAAGTCTAAGATCACCATGCGCCATGCCTAGCGTCGGCTGGAGTGGGGTAAAGCTCGCCGCCATTGGACTCTGGAGCAGTTGAGTTGCGTTTTCTGGAGTGATGAATCACGCTTCACCATCTCGCAGTCAGACGGACGAATTTGGTTTGGCGGATGCCAGGACAACGCTACCTGCCCCAATGAATAGTACCAACTGTAAAGTTTGGAGGAGGAATAATGGAATGGGGCTGTTTTTCATAGTACGGGCCCCTTAGTTCCAGTAAAGGAACACACTACGGCATAAGACATTCCTAGACAGTTCTGTACTTCCAACTTTGGGGAAGGCCCTTTCCTCTTTCAGCATGACCCCCATGCACAAAGCGAGGTCCATACAGAAATGGTTTGTTGAGATCGGTGTGGGAGAACTTGACTGGCCTGCACAGAGCCCTGACCTCAACCCCATCGAACAACTTTGGGACGAATTGGAACCCCGACTGTGAGCCAGACCCAATCGCCCAACATCAGTGCCCGACCTCACTAATGATCTTGTGGTTGAATGGAAGCAAGTCCCCACAGCAAAGTTCCAAAATCTAGTGGAATTCTTCTTCTTCTTCTTCTTCTTCTTCTTCTTCTTCTTCTTCTTCTTCTTCTTCTTCTTCTTCTTCTTCTTCTTCTTCCCAGTAGAATGGAGGATGTTATAGCAGCAAAGGGGGGGGGGGGCAACTCCATATTAATGCCCATGATTTTGGAATGAGATGTTCGACGAGCAGTGTCCTCATACTTTTGGTCATGTGGTGTAAATTGTCTGTGACTTAACACACAAGTATTCAAAAGTGGTGAAGTGAAATGAAAAAAATTACTTGTTTAAATAATAATAATAATAATAATTAAACGGAAAAGTGGTTTTTGCAAATGTATTCACCCCCTTTGCTATGAAACCCCTAAGTAAGATCTGGTGCACCCAATTACCTTCAGAAGTCACATAATTAGTTAGATTGCACACAGCTGGACTTTATTTAAGTGTGATCTCAGTATATATATATATATATATACATGATCTCAGTATATATACACCTGTTCTGAAAAAGAACCCAGAGTCTGCAACCCCACTAAGCAAGGGGCACAACCAAGCAAGCGACACCATGAAGACCAAGGAGTTCTCCAAACAGGTCAGGGACAAAGTTGTGGAGAAGTACAGATCAAGGTTGGGTTATAAAAAAATATCTGAAACTTTGAACATCCCACAGAGCTCCATTAAATCCATTATTCAAAAATGGAAAGAATATGGCACCACAACAAACCTACCAAGAGAGGGCCGCCCACCAAAACTCACGGAGCAGGCAAGGAGGGCATTAATCAGAGGCAACAGAGAGACCAAAGATAACCCTGAAGGAGCTGCAAAGCTCCACAGCGGAGATTGGAGTATCTGTCCATAGGACCAGTTTAAACCGTACACTCCACAGAGTTGGGCTTTATGGAAGAGTGGCCAGAAAAAAGCCATTGCTTAAAGAAAAAACAAGCAAACACATTTGGTTTTTGCCAAAAGGCATGTGGGAGACTCCCCGAACATATGGAAGAAGGTACTCTGGTCAGATGAGACTAAAATGTAGCTTTTTGGCCATCAAGGAAAATACTATGTCCGGCGCAAACCCAAAATCTCTCATCACCCCAAGAACAGCTTCCTCACAGTGAAGCATGGTGGTGGCAGCATCATGTTGTGAGGATGTTTTTCATCAGCAGGCAACTGGTCAGAATTGAAGGAATGATGGATGGTGCCAAATACAAGGACAATGACCCTAAGCATACCAGCAGGACAATGACCCTAAGCATACTGCTAAAGCAACACTTGAGTGGTTTAAGGGGAAACATTTAAATGTCTTGGAATGGCCAAGTCAAAGCCCAGACCTCAATCCAATTGAGAATCTGTGGTATGACTTAAAGATTGCTGTACACCAGCGGAACCCATCCAACTTGAAGGAGCTGGAGCAGTTTTGCCTTGAAGAACGGGCAGAAATACCAGTGGTGTGCCAAGCTTATAGAGACATACCCCAAGAGACTTGCATATGTAATTGCTGCAAAAGGTGGCTCTACAAAGTATTGACTTTGTGGGGGTGAATAGTTATTCACGCTCAAGTTGTTTTATTTCTTGTTTGTTTCACAATAAAACATATTTTGCATCTTCAAAGTGGTAGGCATGTTGTGTAAATCAAATGATACAATCTCTCCAAAAATCTATTTTAATTAAAGGTTGTAAAGGCAACAAAATAGGAAAAATGCCAAGGGGGATGAATACTTTCACAAACCACTGTATATCTTCCTCTCTCCCTTTCTATCTCTCTCTCACTCTCCCTCTCTTTATTTCTCTCTCACTCTCCCTCTCTCTCCCTGTCTCACTCTCCCTCTCTCTCCCTCTCTCTCCCTGTCTCACTCTCCCTGTCTCTCTCTCCCTGTCTCACTCTCACTCTCCCTGTCTCTCTCTCCCTGTCTCACTCACTCACTCACTCACTCACTCACTCACTCACTCACTCACTCACTCACTCACTCACTCACTCACTCACTCACTCACTCTCCCTCTATCTCTCTCTATCTCTCACTCTCCCTCTCTCTCTCACTCTCCCTCTCTCTCTCTCTCTCTCTCTATCTATCTCTCTCCCTCTATCTATCTCCCTCTCTCTATCTCTCTCTCACTCTCTCACGATGTGGCCTGCTAGATTCATTTAGATTATAGAACTTGTTTAACTAGTGTCCTAATCATTCTTAACACTGACAGCTGCTTCAAGTGTCTCTGAGTGATTTACAGTATCTACAGTTCAGGATTAGTTAGCATACCTGAGTCAGCACCATCATCGGACCTGACCAGCTTAGAAAAGAGACAAGTGCTGGCTATCGGTATCCATAGAACGAACCGTTGTTTTGTGGGTGTGGCCATGCTCAGTAGTGTGTGTTTGTTACACAACACTCACACAGCAACCAGCAGTTAACAGCGATTATCATAAAGAGACCTTTTTTTGTGGGTTGCCATTAGTCTTAAAGCCTCTCTCGCCATCTCTCTCCCTCTATGATCACTCACACTCTCTCTCTCTCTCTCTCTCTCTCTCGTTAGATAGATAAAGAAAATGCTTCCTACCTTTCTGTGGACGGTGACAACTCCTTATTGGAAAAGCAGCAGGCTGAGTGAGTGTTGGAAATGTGTTTTTTGTTGTTGTGTGTGAGTCGCTCTGTGTGTGTGAGGTGTGTGTGCTTCTCTGTCTCTGTGTGTGTGAGGTGTGTGTGTGTGCACTTCTCTCTCTGTCTTCTAGAGCAAAGCGACAGTGTGTCAGAGTCCTGAGCAGACATCTTATCCCCCACAATCCTCTGTAATAGGATTCAACACAGAGACATGAGACTACACAGCGTCACAGCTACCTTACTGTAATGTACTGTACACACACTCAATCACACGCAATCTCACACACACACACACACACGCGCGCACACACGCACGCACGCACACACACATAACTTTCCTTATGCGTACAGGCAGGTTCTAAGTCAAAGCAGGGTGTGTCAGGTGGCCTCTGAATGTTGTGCTCTGTTCTTGAACATTCACCTAAATGAACACTGAGCAACAGCATCACCTGCTGATACATAAAACGCGGAACGATAGAGTTAGGACATCACACTACTATGCAACTACTGGGGAATTACCAAGAAGGTCACCACACAAGTCTGGTGTGTTAGTGCCGGGCTAGAACTAAAGTCATCCTGAATCAGGTTTGTTAGTGCTGGGCTAGAACTAAAGTCATCCTGAATCAGGTTTGTTAGTGCTGGGCTAGAACTAAAGTCATCCTGAATCAGGTTTGTTAGTGCTGGGCTAGAACTAAAGTCATCCTGAATCAGGTTTGTTAGTGCTGGGCTAGAACTAAAGTCATCCTGAATCAGGTTTGTTAGTGCTGGGCTAGAACTAAAGTCATCCTGAATCAGGTGTGTTAGTGGTGGTCTTTACCATGTCCAACCTGGTCCATAACTATCTGGTCTTTACCATGTCCAACCTGGTCCATAACTATCTGGTCTTTACCATGTCCAACTTGGTCCATAAGTATCTGGTCTTTACCATGTCCAACCTGGTCCATAAGTATCTGGTCTTTACCATGTCCAACTTGGTCCATAAGTATCTGGTCTTTACCATGTCCAAACTGGTCCATAAGTATCTGGTCTTTACCATGTCCAACCTGGTCCATAAGTATCTGGTCTTTACCATGTCCAACCTGGTCCATAAGTATCTGGTCTTTACCATGTCCAACCTGGTCCATAAGTATCTGGTCTTTACCATGTCCAACCTGGTCCATAACTATCAGGTCTTTACCATGTCCAACCTGGTCCATAACTATCAGGTCTTTACCATGTCCAACCTGGTCCATAACTATCAGGTCTTTACCATGTCCAACCTGGTCCATAAGTATCAGGTCTTTACCATGTCCAACCTGGTCCATAAGTATCTGGTCTTTACCATGTCCAACCTGGTCCATAAGTATCTGGTCTTTACCATGTCCAACCTGGTCCATAACTATCTGGTCTTTACCATGTCCAACCTGGTCCATAACTATCTGGTCTTTACCATGTCCAACCTGGTCCATAACTATCTGGTCTTTACCATGTCCAACCTGGTCCATAAGTATCCGGTCTTTACCATGTCCAAACTGGATTGGGTTTCATTCCGGTCACCGATTAAAGGCATTTTACGATTGCAGTGTTTACCTTGAATGGGATCTCTGTGAACGCAGAAGCTGGGATTGGCCCGGGAACATTGCCTTTAAAGGCCTAACTCAGCTGTTTTCATCTCAATATCAAATCATTTCTGTGTAACGACTAAGTACCTTAATGTAAATAAAACATTTATGAGCAAAAACTATTTCTCAAGTAAGGATATAGCTAGGACTGTGGGGTAGTCAAATCAAATCAAAGTGTATTGATCACATACACGTGTTTAGCAGATGTTATTACCAGTGTAGCGAAATGCTTGTGTTTCTAGATCCAACAGTGTAGTAATGTTTTACAGTAATATCTACCCAATTTCACAACAATACACACAATACACACAAATCTAAAGTAAAGGAATGGAATTAAGAATATCTAAATATTAGGACGAGCAATGTCAGAGCGGGATAGACTAAAATACAGTAGAATAGAATACAGTATATAAAAACTCATTGTAAAGGGTTAAAACACTGTTTCCCATGCTTGTTCAATGAACCATAAACAATAAATAAACATGCACCCGTGGAACGGTTGTTACGACACTAACAGCTTACAGACGGTAGGCAATTAAGGTCACAGTTAGGAAAACTTAGGACACTAAAGAGGCCTTTCTACTGACTCTGAAAAACACCAAAAGAAAGATGCCCAGGGTCCCTGCTCATCTGCATGAACATGCCTTAGGTATGCTGCAAGGAGGCATGAGGACTGCAGATGTGGCCAGGGCAATAAATTGCAATGTCCATACTGTTAGACGCCTAAGACAGCGCTACAGGGAGACAGGACGGACAGCTGATCGTCCTCGCAGTGGCAGACCACGTGTAATAACACCTGCACAGGATCGGTACATCCGAACATCACACCTGCAGGGACAGGTACAGGATGGCAACAACAACGGTCCGGGTTACACCAGGAAAGCACAATCCCTCCATCAGGGCTCAGACTGTCCACAATAGGCTGAGAGAGACGGGATTGAGGGCTTGTGGGCCTGTTGTAAGGCAGGTCCTCACCAGACATCACCGGCAACACCGGCCTATGGGCTCAAACCCACCGTTGCTGGACCAGACAGGACTGGCAAAACGTGCTGTTCACTGATGAGTCGCGGCTTTGTCTCATCAGGGATGATGGTCGGATTCGTGTTTATCATCGAAGGAATGAGCGTTACACCGAGGCCTGTACTCTGGAGCGGGATCGATTTGGAGGTGGAGGGTCCATCATGGTCTGGGGCGGTGTGTCACAGCATCATCTGACTGAGCTTGTTGTCATTGCAGGCAATCTCAATGCTGTGCTTTACAGGGAAGACATCCTCCTCCCTCATGTTGTACCCTTCCTGCAGGCTCATCCTGACATGACCCTATAGCATGATAATGCCAACAGCCATACTGCTCGTTCAGTGCCTGATTTCCTGCAAGACAGGAGCGTCAGTGTTCTGCCATGGCCAGTGAAGAGCCCGGATCTCAATCCCATTGAGCACATCTGGGACCTGTTGGATCGGAGGGTGAGGGCTAGGGCCATTCCCCCAGAAATGTCTGGGAACTTGCAGTTGCCTTGGTGGAAGAGTGGGGTAACATCTCACAGCAAGAACTGGCAAATCTGGTGCAGTCCACGAGGAGGAAATTCAATTCAATTCCATTTTCAATTAAATTCAATTAAATTCAAATGTGTTTATATAGCCCTTCATGCATCAGCTGATATCTCAAAGTGATGTACAGAAACCCAGCCTAAAACTCCAAACAGCAAGCAATGCAGGTGTTGAGATGCACTGCAGTACTTAATGCAGCTGGTGGCCACACCAGATACTGACTGTCACTTTTAATTTTGACACCTCCAATTTGTTAAGGGACACATTATTCCATTTCTGTTAGTCACATGTCTGTGGAACTTGTTCAGTTTATGTCTCAGTTGTTGAATCTTGTTATGTTCATACAAATATTTACACAAGTTTTTGACAGTTGACAGTGCGAGGATGTTTCTTTTTGAGTTTACACATGAGATGAGTAATGCAAAATATGTAAACATTATTAAAGTAACTTGTGTTCCATTATTAAAGTGGGCAGTGATTTAAAATCTATATAGAGCAGCAGCCTCTAATGTGCTAGTGATGGCCTATTCTGGGTGGAGGCTATTTAGCAATCTGATGGCCTTGAGATAGAAGCTGTTTTTCAGTCTCCCGGTCCCAGCTTTGATGCACCTGTACTGACCTTGCCTTCTGGATGACAGCGGGGTGAACAAGCAGTGGCTCAGGTGGTTGTTGTCCTTGATGATCTTTTTGGCCTTCCTGTGATATTGGGTGCTCTAGGTGTCCTGGAGGGCAGGTAGTTTGCCCCCGATGATGCATTGGGCAGACCGCATCACCCTCTGGAGAGCCTTGCGATTGAGGGCGGTGCAGTTGCCGTTCCAGGCGGTGATACAGCCCGACAGGATGCTCTCAATTGTGCATCTGTAAAAGTTTGTGAGGGTTTTAGGTGACCAGCCATATTTCTTCAGCCTCTTGATGATTGAGTTGGAGGCGTGCGTGGCCACACAGTCATGGGTGAACAGGGAGTACAGGAAGGGGCTGAGCACGCACCCTTGTGGGGCCCCTGTATTGACGATCAGTGAAGTGGAGGTGTTGTTTCCTACCTTCACCACCTGGGGGCGGCCCGTCAGGAAGTCCAGGACCCAGTTGCACAGGGCTTGGTTCAGACCCTGCATCCTGAGCTTAATGATGAGCTTGGAGGGTACTATGCTGTTGAATGCTGAGCTATAGTCAATAAACAAGATTATTACATAGGTATTCTTCTTGTTCAGATGAGATAGGGCAGCGTGCAGTGTGATGGCGATTGCATTGTCTGTGGACCTATTGGGGCGGTAAGCAAATTGAAGTGGGTCTAGGGTGTTTGGTAAGGGTAGAGGTGATATGATCCTTGACTGGTCTCTTTTAAAGCACTTCATGATGACAGAAGTGAGTGCTACGGGCATTAGTCTTTTAGTTAAATTACCTTAGCTTTCTTGGGTCCAGGAACAATGGTGGACATCTTGAAGCATGTGGGGACAGCAGACTGGGATAGGGAGAGATTGAATATGTCCATAAACACACCAACCAGCTGGTCTGCGCTCTAGTCTAAGTAAGGGACCTTATTGGATAGGTATATAAATGAGCTTTTATTGGCAGTGAGGTTTGGAACTCACTTTGTTATTGATCCATTTGGCGGCAGGTAGCCTTGCGGTTGTTGGGCCAATACCCGAAAGGGCATTGGTTTGAATCCCCGAGCCGGCAAGGGTCTGTTGTTCTGCCCTCGAGCAGTTAATCCCAACAACAACTTCTCCCCGGACGCCGATGACGTTGAAAAAGGCAGATGCACCTCTCTGATTCAGACGGGTTCAAATCAGAAAACACATTTCAGTTGAATGCATTCAGTTGTATTATTGGCTGTGGCTGTGGTGGGTGTGGTCAGAGGGGTTAAAGGTCAGTACTGACTAGATATCTCTCCCTGTGAACTTAGACCGCCTGGTGATGTCCCCAGACAAGCCAGAACTCCACCCATTGCAAAGAAACGGTTGATTAGAAAGTCAAAAGTGTAAAATTGTATTTTCAACCTGCAACTATCAGGAAATAACAACATTTATCACACTTTTACAGTGTTAGTTTTATCAGGTGTTGTACAAAAGGATACAAAACAAGCCTTTTAAAAGCTGCGACTATAAACTGCAATCGGGTTGAACCACAGCACAGGTTTCCTCCTGTTAGAGCTGCTATCAATGGAAAAAGATGATTTGCATTCAAGCAATTCACATTTTGTCTTAAATGGTAAACTGTCAATAAACCGTTCCGTCTAAGAGGAGAGGTTCAGATGTACTTGTATGTTTCCACCAATGAAGTCATTCACTAAATGCCTTCCTCCATGCACTCCACAACCACTCAGCTCCGTCTGTCTGCAGTGTGTGTGTGTGTCTTCAGTGTGTGTGTGTGTGTGTCTTCAGTGTGTGTGTGTGTGTCCGCAGTGTGTGTGTGTGTTTTTGTTCGTTTGTCAATCGCAGGACCGTACACACAACGAGCCAAGGTCAGACGGTGCACTAATGGACATCCTCTACAATTACAATGAAGTTACACGAGGTCTCAGAGTGCCTGTGTGTGTGTGTGTGTGTGTGAATGTTTGTGTGTGTGTGTGTGTGTGAGAATGTTTGTTTGTGTGTGTGTGTGTATGTTTGTGTGTGTGTGTGTGTGAGAATGTTTGTTTGTGTGTGTGAATGTTTGTGTGTGTGTGTGTGTGTGTGAGACGGTTTGTTTGTGTGTGTGTGTGTGTATGTTTGTGTGTGTGTGAGAATGTTTGTTTGTGTGTGTGTGTGTATATGTTTGTGTGTGTGTGTGTGTATGTTTGTTTGTGTGTGTGTATATGTTTGTGTGTGTGTGTGTGTGTGTGTGTGTATGTGTGTGTGTGTGTATGTTTGTGTGTGTGTGTGTGTGTGTGTGTGTATGTTTGTGTGTGTATGTTTGTTTGTGTGTATGTGTGTGTGTGTGTGTATGTTTGTGTGTGTGTGTGTGTGTGTGTATGTGTGTGTGCGTGTATGTTTGTGTGTGTGTGTGTGTGTATGTGTGTGTATGTGTGTGTATGTTTGTGTGTGTGTGTGTGTATGTGTGTGTATGTTTGTGTGTGTGTGTGTATGTGTGTGTGTGTGTATGTTTGTGCGTGTGTATGTGTGTATGTTTGTGTGTGAATTTAATTAAATGTGAACGGCCAGAGAGCAGGTCCCTGTTGAACGGCTGAGTCACTGAGGTTAACAGAGGTCATGACTCATGACCCTCCTGACACCCGGACTAGCCAGTAACCACCCTCCTCCTCCTTCCCCCTTTTCTCCTCCTTCGCCAACCTCTCCATCTCATCTCATCTCCTCCTCCTGCTGCCATCTCCATCTCATCTCCTCCTCCTCCATCTCCATCTCATCCATCTCCATCTCATCTCATCTCCTCCTCCTCCTCTCCATCTCATCTCCTCCTCCCATCTCCATCTCATCTCCTCCTCCTCCTGCCATCTCCATCTCATCTCCTCCTCCCATCTGCCATCTCCATCTCATCTCCATCTCCATCCTCCCTCCTCCTCCTGCCATCTCCATCTCCTCCTCCTCCTGCCATCTCCATCTCCTCCTCCTCCTGCCATCTCCATCTCATCTCCCTCCTGCCATCTCCATCTCATCTCCTCCTCCTCCTGCCATCTCCATCTCATCTCCTCCTCCTCCTGCCATCTCCATCTCCTCCTCCTCCTGCCATCTCCATCTCATCTCCTCCTCCTCCTCCTGCCATCTCCATCTCCATCTCCATCTCATCTCCTCCTCCTCCTCCATCTCCATCTCATCTCCTCCTCCTCCTGCCATCTCCATCTCATCTCCTCCTCCTCCTGCCATCTCCATCTCATCTCCTCCTCCTCCTGCCATCTCCATCTCATCTCCTCCTCCTCCTGCCATCTCCATCTCATCTCCTCCTCCTCCTGCCATCTCCTCCTCCTCCTTCTCCATCTCATCTCCTCCTCCTGCCATCTCCATCTCATCTCCTCCTCCTCCTCCTGCCATCTCCATCTCCTCCTCCTCCTGCCATCTCCATCTCATCTCCTCCTCCTCCTCCTGCCATCTCCATCTCCTCCTCCTGCCATCTCCATCTCATCTCCTCCTCCTCCTGCCATCTCATCTCATCTCCTCCTCCTCCCATCTCCATCTCATCTCCTCCTCCTCCTGCCATCTCCATCTCATCTCATCTCCTCCTCCCATCTCCATCCTGTTTGTCACCCGGCCTCTTCAAGTCGTTAATCCCCACAGGGAAGTGTGTTCCTGCTACTCAGCCAGCAGACAAAGAGCCACCAACAGCCAGATGTCAGTCAGAACCCTGGACCATTCAGACCAGAGTAATTCCATACCCTCACCTTCAGCATGCAGACAAGACGCATGACGTGTTGGCAGACCCTTGTTAATACCCTTCATAATTCACCTTTGTGTGTGTGTGTGTGTATGTCTGTGTGTTTCCACTCTGCTGACGTTCAAGTCCTAACTGGTGGACAAAGATGGGACATGGTTCTCTAAACGGTTGTAATGCATTGGACACTCATTATAATGGTGTGTGTGTGTGTGTGTGTGATTGTCAAATTTGGCTCGTGGCCCCGGTGGTCTCGGGAACCTCCGTCACTCAGGTTCAGGTATAAAAGAGAGGGCCAGAGACAGAGACACACACACACTCTCTCAGACACACACACCCACAGACGGACAACAGTGCTGAAGTGGACAACTCATCGGAAGAGAAAAGTGATCGACTGGTCGGAGGAGAGACAGAGAAGAGAATACTTTTGAAACAGGTTAGTGACATCAGATGTGTCATTTTTTGATTTGAGAATGATTATAATTTAAAACAACACTGAAGTCGGAAGATAATAGTAATTATTCCTTTAAAAAAATATATATATATCATTATTTAGTCATTTAAAATGATTGTCATTAATTAACATTATTTGATTAAATGCTCATTATTTGACTAAATTACATTTGGTTGTCTACAGCTGTCTGTGGGCTTCTATAATTTATTGTAAATAAGACAAATGTATATATTCTTTACTTCTTCACATAAACAGTGAGATAAGTGGTGTTAGCTCATACAGTCAATCAGTCAGTAAGAGAGTCAGTCAGCAAGCCAGTCTGTCTGTCAATCCATCAGTCAGCCAATCAGTCAGTCAATAAGCCAGTGAGTCAAACAGTCAGCAAGCCAGCCAGTCAGTCAGTCAGTCAATTAGTCAGCAAGCCAGTCATTAAGCCAGTCAGTCAGTCAGTCAGTCCTTCAGTCTTCCAGTCAGTCAGGGTGGCTACTTTAAAGAATCTAAAATATATTTTGATTTGTTTAACACTTTTTTGGTTACTACATGGTTCCATATGTGTTATTTCATAGTTGTGATGTCTTCACTATTATTCTACAATGTAGAAAATAGTAAAAATAAAGAAAACCCCTGGAATGAGTAGCTGTGTCCACACTCTTGACTGGTACTGTAGGTCCTCTATGGACTTCATTAGATAAGAAATGTGTTACATTTTTGTCCCGTTTCTCGTCATGAATGTTGTTCTGGAGGCAGCTCTGCAGAGTGGTCACTAGCTGGCACAGCCACAAAAGTCATACAATCTGATTGTAAACCTCACATTAACCACACTTAACCCATACCTTAAATTAAGACCAAAAAGCACATTTTTGTTTTTTCATCTTTACAAGGCAGCCAGTTCTGACACTTGATAATAAACGTCAACCGGCATGTTTGTCACACTCATCTGCCGTTCTTATGATGACATTCATGAATGGGTCAGTAGAATGCTGCATTCATGACATGTCGGAACTAGAACACTGGGACATTTCCGACTTGGAATCTCATTGTAGAAAGATTATATATAGTTTCCCACGATCAGAATCAAACAATAGGAAGCTCTACGCAAAAAAATATATCTTAATTTGAACTCAGAGGTTCCGAGTTTCTGACTTGTCTTAAATGCAGTATAACTGTGTTTTTCCTGTGTGCAGCGTGACGATGCTGTGTCCTGCGTGGTTATTGGCTGTGGCTGTGGTGGGTGTGGTCAGCGGGGTTAAAGGTCAGTGCTGGGAGAATCCTCGCTGTCAAGACCTCAACTCTGAGAACAGCATCCTGGTGAGTTAGAAGCGTTGCAGAGAGCGCAATGTTTTTGAAAAGTTAAGCTCAAGGCCGGGATTGAATCGGATTGCAGGTTATAGGCATTGTGGCTTTTAAAGGCAATGTTCCAATATGAAATTGAGTTTAAAAGCGGCAATGCCTATAACCCGCGATTACATTGAATCCCAGCTCAAGTATGTAAGTGGCTCCCGAGTGGCGCAGCGGTCTAAGGCACTGTATCTCAGTGTCACTACAGACCCTGTATCACAACCGGCCGTGATAGGGAGTCCCATAAGCCGATGCAAAATTGGCTCAGCATCGTCCGGGGTTTGGTCGTGGTAGTCCGTCGTTGTAAATAAGAAATTGTTCTTAACTGACTTGCCTAGTTAAATAGAGGTTAAATAATACATAATAATAATGACCTAGTTAAATAAAGGTACAAAATAAATACAAATTAAACAGAGCAGTTACGAGTGTTACAGTACTTTACTGTAACCCACCTACTAACCTACCTCTCCCTCCTCTCTGCTCTTCCCTCTCCTCTCCGGTCTTGTCCTTCTCCCTCCCCTCTCCTCTCCTCTCTTCCCTCTCTCCTCTCCGGTCTTGTCCTTCTCCCTCCCCTCTCTCCCCTCCGGTCTTGTCCTTCTCCCTCCCCTCTCTTCCCTCTCTCCTCTCCGGTCTTGTCCTTCTCCCTCTCCTCTCTCCCCTCTCTCCTCTCCTCTCCGGTCTCGTCCTTCTCCCTCCCCTCTCTTCCCTCTCCGGTCTCGTCCTTCTCCCTCCCCTCTCTTCCCTCTCCGCTCTTGTCCTTCTCCCTCCCCTCTCTCCCTCTCCTCTCCTCTCTTCCCTCTCTCTTCTCCGGTCTTGTCCTTCTCCCTCCCCTCTCTTCCCTCTCTCCTCTCCGGTCTTGTCCTTCTCCCTCTCTCTCTCTCCCCCCTCTCCTCTCCTCTTGTCTCCTCTCCGGTCTTGTCCTTCTCCCTCCCCTCTCTTCCCTCTCTCCTCTCCGGTCTTGTCCTTCTCCCTCCCCTCTCTTCCCTCTCCGGTCTTGTCCTTCTCCCTCCCCTCTCTCCTCTCCTCTCTTCCCTCTCTCTTCTCCGGTCTTGTCCTTCTCCCTCCCTTCTCTCTCCCTCTCTCCTCTCCCTCCCCTCGGTCCTCTCCCTCCTTCTCCCTCCCCTCTCTTCCCTCTCCGGTCTTGTCCTTCTCCCTCCCCTCTCTTCCCTCTCCGGTCTTGTCCTTCTCCCTCCTCCCTCTCTCCTCTCCTCTCCTCTCTTCCCTCTCTCTTCTCCGGTCTTGTCCTTCTCCCTCCCCTCTCTTCCCTCTCTCCTCTCCGGTCTTGTCCTTCTCCCTCTCCTCTCTCCCCTCTCTCCTCTCCTCTCCGGTCTCTACCTTCTCCCTCCCCTCTCTTCCCTCTCCGGTCTTGTCCTTCTCCCTCTCCTCTCTCCCTCTCTCTCCTCTCCCTCTCTCTTCCTCTCTCGGTCTTGTCCTTCTCCCTCTCCTCTCTCCCCTCTCCTCTCCTCTCGTCCTTCTCCTCTCCCTCCTCCTATCGACCTCCTCACAGGAGTGCATCCAGCTCTGTCGTTCTGACCTCACCGCCGAATCTCCCATCTTCCCTGGCGAGGTCCATCTCCAACCCAACTCCCCCTCTGACTTTCCTCCCCCTCCTTACCTCTGTCCCCCCCTCTCCCCTGTCCCCCTTGGAGCAGCAGAACATCATGTCCCCCCAGGCCAAGCGATCCTACTCCATGGAACACTTCCGCTGGGGGAAGCCTGTGGGAAAGAAGCGCCGCCCGGTGAAGGTCTACACCAATGGTGTGGAGGAGGAGTCCTCCGAGGGCTTCCCCAGCGAGATGAGACGAGAGCTGGGCACCAACGAGGCCATGTACCCCTCCCTGGAGGCTGGGGCTGTGGAAGGGGGAGAGGGCCTGGGGGGCGAGGCGGATGGCCTGGGTGGGGTGTTTAGTCTTCAGGAGAAGAAAGACGGCTCGTACAAGATGAACCACTTCCGCTGGAGCGGACCGCCCGCCAGTAAGCGCTATGGAGGGTTCATGAAGAGCTGGGACGAACGTAGCCAGAAACCACTGCTCACTCTGTTCAAAAATGTCATCATCAAAGACGGACAGCAGAAGAGAGAGCAGTGAGGGGGGAGAGGGGAAGGGAGAATAGGTGAGTAAGAGGGGGAGGGAGAGAGGGGAAGGGAGGATAGGTGAGCTGAAGAGGAATACCATTATCAGGCTTGAGGGAGAGAGGACATGGGGGTTGAGGGAGGGAGAGAGGACATGTGGGGGTTGAGAGAGAGAGAGAGAGGACATGTGGGGGTTGAGGGAGAGAGAGAGGACATGTGGGGGTTGAGGGAGAGAGAGAGGACATGGGGGTTGAGGGAGAGAGAGAGGACATGGGGGGTTGAGGGAGAGAGAGAGACATGTGGGGTTGAGGGAGAGAGAGAGGACATGGGGGTTGAGGGAGAGAGAGAGGACATGGGGGTTGAGGGAGGGAGACAGGACATGGGGGTTGAGGGAGGGAGAGGGGACATGAGGGGGTTGAGGGAGGGAGACAGGTCATGGGGGGGGGGGGGGGGGGTCGAGGGAGAGAGAGAAAGTCCCGTTTCTCCCCATCCAGCTCCGTAGGACGTACATCCAGTAAGCTGTCATTTGATTCGCAATTCGGAGACAAACAAGCTTTGTGATTGGCTAAAGGCGCTTTGTCCTCTGACCCAGCATGATGTTAGCTGCCAATGTAATAATGTCTCTAATAAATCTTAACTCTGTATAGAACCATGCTGTTGTCACTGAGGGATGGGTATAGGGGTGATGGGTAAAGAAGAAAATCATTATTGGAATTATTCCAATCATAAAAACATTGTATTGCAAGCAACCACAGTCCAGTAGTTTTTATTTACCATCATATACACAGACCTGATCAAATTAAATATTTTATTTGTATAGTCATTATTCATGTAGTCTGTATATATTATCGTTCCCCAGCATGAAAACGAATGAGGTGACACCAATCGGTGCACCCAACGTGCCAACGAGCGATCCATGTCCAGCCTCAAAATATAAATGGAAAAACCAAAGCCAGTAACACTATGTTTTTTATTTGATTTATGTCACCTTCATTTAACCAGGTAAGCTAGTCGAGAACACCTTCATTTAACCAGGTAAGCTAGTCGAGAACACCTTCATTTAACCAGGTAAGCTAGTCGAGAACACCTTCATTTAACCAGGTAAGCTAGTCGAGAACACCTTCATTTAACCAGGTAAGCTAGTCGAGAACACCTTCATTTAACCAGGTAAGCTAGTCGAGAACACCTTCATTTAACCAGGTAAGCTAGTCGAGAACACCTTCATTTAACCAGGTAAGCTAGTCGAGAACACCTTCATTTAACCAGGTAAGAGAACACCTTCATTTAACCAGGTAAGCTAGTCGAGAACACCTTCATTTAACCAGGTAAGCTATTTAACCAGGTCGAGAACACCTTCATTTAACCAGGTAAGCTAGTCGAGAACACCTTCATTTAACCAGGTAAGCTAGTCGAGAACACCTTCATTTAACCAGGTAAGCTAGTCGAGAACACCTTCATTTAACCAGGTAAGCTAGTCGAGAACACCTTCATTTAACCAGGTAAGCTAGTCGAGAACACCTTCATTTAACCAGGTAAGCTAGTCGAGAACACCTTCATTTAACCAGGTAAGCTAGTTGGTAGAACACCTTCATTTAACCAGGTAAGCTAGTCGAGAACACCTTCATTTAACCAGGTAAGCTAGTCGAGAACACCTTCATTTAACCAGGTAAGCTAGTCGAGAACACCTTCATTTAACCAGGTAAGCTAGTTGAGAACACCTTCATTTAACCAGGTAAGCTAGTCGAGAACACCTTCATTTAACCAGGTAAGCTAGTCGAGAACAAGTTCTCATTTGCAATTGCGACCTGGCCAAGATAAAGCAAAGCAGTGCGACACAGACAACACAGAGTTACACATGGAATAAACAATAAACAAGCCAATAACACAATAAACAAGTCAATGACACAGTAGAAAAAATAAAGTCTATATACAGTGGGGCAAAAAAGTATTTAGTCAGCCACCAATTGTGCAAGTTCTCCCACTTAAAAAGATGAGAGAGACCTGTTATTTTCATCATAGGTACACTTCAACTATGACGGACAAAATGAGAATTTTTTCTCTCCAGAAAATCACATTGTAGGATTTTTAATGAATTTATTTGCAAATTATGGTGGAAAATAAGTATTTGGTCACCTACAAACAAGCAAGATTTCTGGCTCTCACAGACCTGTAACTTCTTCTTAAAGAGGCTCCTCTGTCCTCCACTCGTTACCTGTATTAATGGCACCTGTTTGAACTTGTTATCAGTATAAAAGACACCTGTCCACAACCTCAAACAAGTCACACTCCAAACTTCACTATGGCCAAGACCAAAGAGCTGTCAAAGGACACAAGAAACAAAATTGTAGACCTGCACCAGGCTGGGAAGACTGAATCTGCAATAGGTAAGCAGCTTGGTTTGAAGAAATCAACTGTGGGAGCATTTATTAGGAAATGGAAGACATACAAGACCACTGATAATCTCCCTCGATCTGGGGCTCCCCCGTGGGGTTAAAATGATCACAAGAACAGGTGAGCAAAAATCCCAGAACCACACGGGGGGACCTAGTGAATGACCTGCAGAGAGCTGGGACCAAAGTAACAAAGCCTACCATCAGTAACACACTACACCGCCAGGGACTCAAATCCTGCAGTGCCAGACGTGTCCCCCTGCTTAAGCCAGTACATGTCCAGGCCTGTCTGAAGTTTGCTAGAGAGCATTTGGATGATCCAGAAGAAGATTGGGAGTATGTCATATGGTCAGATGAAACCAAAATATAACTTTTTGGTAAAAACTCAACTCGTCGTGTTTGGAGGACAAAGAATGCTGAGTTGCATCCAAAGAACACCATACCTGGTTATCACTGCATTGTCGGAACTAGAAGCACAAGCATTTCGCTACACTCGCATTAACATCTGCTAACCATGTGTATGTGACAAATACAATTTGATTTGATTTGATACCTACTGTGAAGCATGGGGGTGGAAACATCATGCTTTGGGGCTGTTTTTCTGCAAAGGGACCAGGACGACTGATCCGTGTAAAGGAAAGAATGAATGGGGCCATGTATCGTGAGATTTTGAGTGAAAACCTCCTTCCATCAGCAAGGGCATTGAAGATGAAACGTGGCTGGGTCTTTCAGCATGACGATGATCCCAAACACACTGCCCGGGCAACGAAGGAGTGGCTTCGTAAGAAGCCAGTCTCCAGATCTCAACCCCATAGAAAATCTTTGGAGGGAGTTGAAAGTCCATGTTGCCCAGCAACAGCCCTAAAACATCACTGCTCTAGAGGAGATCTGCATGGAGGAATGGGCCAAAATACCAGCAACAGTGTGTGAAAACCGTGTGAAGACTTACAGAAAACATTTGACCTCTGTCATTGCCAACAAAGGGTATATAACAAAGTATTGAGATAAACTTTTGTTATTGACCAAATACTTATTTTCCACCCTAATTTGCAAATAAATTCATTAAAAATCCTACAATGTGATTATCTGGATTTTTTTTCTAATTTTGTCTGTCATAGTTGAAGTGTACCTATGATGAAAATTACAGGCCTCGCTCATCTTTTTAAGTGGGATAACTTGCACAATTGGTGGCTGACTAAATACTTTTTTCCCCCACTGTACAGTGTGTGCAGGTAGAGCTGGGATGTACTGTGGCATGAAAATATTATACACGTAGTTACAGGACAGAGTAACACACACTCCCACACACACTCACACACACAACAAAACATTGGCACATCAGTATCAGATCCCAAACAATATAGCATCACTCATATTGAGAGGATTCTGCATTCAGAGTATCACTGGCCACAGAGACTGACACACAGAGCAGAGTAGAGTATCGCCCTGCACGGGCATGAATTTGAAGCCTCAGGGTTTGGCTTGGCTAGGTAGCTAGCTGGGCTAATGGCCAGTCAGTTTGTTTATCTTGGCTAGGTAGCTAGCTGGGCTAATGGCCAGTCAGTTTGTTTATCTTGGCTAGGTAGCTAGCTTGACTAATGGCCAGTCAGTCAGTGTTTGGCTAGGTAGCTAGCTGGACTAATGGCCAGTCAGTCAGGGTTTGGCTAGGTAGTTAGCTAGCTGGACTAATGGCCAGTCAGTCAGGGTTTGGCTAGGTAGCTACATTCACTCGACAGGCCCTACCATACCCAGGCCGACTACTACTGCTAAATTTAAGGCCCGGCCCGAAACACCTTCCTCAGTTAGTATATCCAATTGTCATGATCTTAGTCAGATATGACTGTATCGCGCAGCAGAGCACGAGCAAATGGCTCGGCTTCAAAATGTTAGTAATCAATTTAGTGATCCAGTTTATTGATAAAAAAACAGGCCCTACCCTGCCCTAACCCAATGTATAATGTTGGGGCTGTCAGGCTAAGGTCGTGTAGCAGAGATCAAGAGGAGAGGAGATACAGATACTGCTGTTTGATTGGTACACAGTGGTAGTTCAGGGAGCTATGATGTCACAAAGCAGGATCAAAGAGTTAGCCAGCTAACTTTCCATAGTTCATAGAGAAAGTTAGCTAATGGCTAACAAAATGCGTTAACCATAGACTAAAAGTACAGCTATCATGCTTGTAAACATATTATAGTGTTCAAAAATCATACTAATAGATTGATTTTTGTAAATGTTTTTTTTTTTTTTTGCAACTACAGTACCAGTCAAAAGTTTGGACACACCTACTCAATCAAGGGTTTTTCTTAACTACTTTTTTTATGAAGGAAAGAAATTCCACAAATTAACTTTTAACAAGGCACACCTGTTAATTGAAATGCATTCCAGGTGATTACCTTGTGAAGCTGGTTGAGAGAATGCCAAGAGTGTGCAAAGCTGTCATCAAGGCAAAGGGTGGCAACTTTGAAGGATCTAAAATATAAAATATATTTTGCTGCACTGTGGGGATGGATTCTCGGGGTGATGAGAGGTGTTGGGTTTGTGCCAGACATAGCGTTTTCCTTGATGGCCAAAAATATCAAATTTTTGTCTCATCTGACCAGAGTACCTTCCTCCATATGTTTGGGGAGTCTCCCACATGCCTTTTGGCAAACACCAAATGTGTTTGCTTATTTTTTTCTTTAAGCAATGGCCTTTTCTGGCCACTCTTCCTTAAGGCCCAACTCTGTGGAGTGTACGGTTTAAACTGGTCCTATGGACAGATACTCCAATCTCTGCTGTGGAAGTTTGCAGCTCCTTCAGGGTTATCTTTGGTCTCTTTGTTGCCTCTGATTAACACCCTCCTTGCCTGGTCGGTGAGTTTTGGTGGGCAGCCCTCTCTTGGCAGGTTTGTTGTGGTGCCATATTCTTTCCATTTTTTAATAATGGAGCTCCGTGGGATGTTCAAAGTTCCTGATATTTTTTTATAACCCAACCCTGATCTGTTTGGAGAACTCCTTGGTCTTCATGGTGCCCCTTGCTTAGTGGTGTTGCAGATTCTAGGGCCTTTCAGAACAGGTGTATATATACTGAGATCATGTGACTGATCATGTGCCATTTAGATTGCACACAGGTGGACTTTATTTAACTAATTATGTGACTTCTGAAGGTAATTGGTTGCACCAGATCTTATTTAGGGGCTTCATAGCAAAGATAACTAGCTGTAAATAATATACTTTTTCTTGTTACATACAGCTGGTTTCATTATTAAATGTATAGCTAAATATAACAGATATCATTTGGGTCATATAATTAGGAATTAGAATACTAGAGTGGATGGACCCTTCTGGTATAAAAGTCTGCCATTTTGGTTAGAGAGTTGGTCAACCATGGTTTGCCAGTGCTGTGATAAGATATTGTGTAAAATAATGAATTTTAAGAATTTATCGGCAATGTATGTTTTGTTAGCTAGCTAGCCACTTTTCACCCAAATTAACTGCCAATATGCCAACAGTCCATTCAAACAACACAATCAATCCAGCGATACACAATACACATGTTGTAAATGCTACAAGTGCTGAAATTGTTTCATGTAATAACACCCAAAGCTTTCCAAGAAAACACAAATGTAGACGTATAATTACAAATACAGTATAAAATACAGTAGAATTATATGACTGTATTTTAGGTTGACAATTATAAAATACAATTCCTGATACCTTGCTTTTATTTTTTCCTGCATAAATAAATCAGGATTATGCCTTTTACTGCCTTTCATTCCAATTAGACTGGGTTTTGTATTTGTCCCTGACCAATACGGCTCCCATTTTTCACCCAACGCTGGAATTTGTAGGGTTTATGACATCATAGACCACGCGGATGTCTATGGTTTGGCTGACCTCATAATGCATCTGCTGCCGCACATAAGATTCATTGACAGACAGGTTTTTGTTGTGCAAAACACCGGAGCTGGCTATAATAGCACATGCAAGCTACCTATCCCATACGATGCATATTTCACTTGTCCAGATTTTTGTTTTTACGAGTCTAGCTAATATTTTAGATGCAGGGGTGTATAGTGTCGTTAACGATGGAGTAAATGTCCTGCTAGACAGCTAACGTTAATAAGGGACGTGCTAAACTAAACTAAGATTGACATTCCAACTGTCTTTTAACAGCCATCATCGAAGACGTAAATAACATATTTTAACATACTTGGTCAATCTCATTAGCATGGACTCAAATGTGCAGAAGAGACGTGAGAACAAGAAATCGCTCCGCGTGAAAGTGATCAGTCTTGGCAATGCCGAGGTGGGCAAGGTGAGTCACCTAGTTAAATGAGATTATTTTATTTCTTAACAACGTCAGATCAATGATCAAAGCTAGCTAGACGAATAAACTCAACTCTGCCATTTACGATGCAGTTGAACGGTGACTAGTGTGTGTGTGTGGACTGGAGCTCCCACGTCAGTATTTTATGAAATAAAATAAAACCGATTTACAATAGATACAACACGGCAAATCGTGGTTTAACGTGACCACGTCGGAGTAGGTTAGGTGCTCTCATTACTCATGATGTAATAATGTCATTTCAATAAAATAAACTGTTGCATTACACTTACCTCACCGGAAACCAGCTGTGCAGACAACCCTATCAAATGGCCCAAAGTACTTTGAGATATCAGCTGATGCAAGAAGGGCTATATACATACATTTGATTTGATGTAGCCTATGGCAATATCTACACCTACTTGGTGGAATCTCCAGGTTTACACAGGCAATAGACAAAGCAAGTTAGATACAAACAGATGTTAGATAGCGACTTTCCATCATTCTTTATTTATTTATTTAACCAGTCAGTTAAAGAACATATTCTTATTTACAATGACAGTACATGGTACTGTGTGGTACTGTGTGTCTCAGTTGGTAGACCGTGGCACTTGCAATGCCAGTGTTCTGGGTTTGATTCCCACGGGCCCATAAGGTGCCATTTGAAATACAGCATTTAATACTGTAAGTCTCTCTGGATAAGAGCATCTGCAAAATAACTAAAAGATGATGTCCCCGTCTAAAGCATGCCAGCCAGCTAGGGTAGCCTATCGCAGAATGCATCAATACCGTCACGACCACTGATCACCCATGCCTACACGGCAATCGCTGCATAGAATGACACATAGTTTCCACGTGTAATGTGCTCCTATATACAGTGAATAGAATAATTTTTAGAATAATTTTGCACGCCCAATTTCTCAGTTTTTGATTTGTTAAAAAGGTTTGAAATATCCAATAAATGTCGTTCCACTTCATGATTGTGTCCCACTTGTTGTTGATTCTTCACAAAAAAATACAGTTTTATATCTTTATGTTTGAAGCCTGAAATGTGGCAAAAGGTCGCAAAGTTCAAAGGGGCCGAATACTTTCGCAAGGCACTGTATATTATATTTGTTACTTTATACACCTCAACTACTTTTTCCTCATTACAGAGCTGCATCATCAAGCGATACTGTGAGAAGAGGTTTGTGCCCAAGTATCTGGCCACCATAGGGATCGACTATGGGGTCACCAAGTAAGTTGTCCCCTAATGATGACACGTGTTGAGGACACGTGTTGAGGACACGTGTTGATGACACGTGTTTGATGACACGTGTTGAGGACACATGTTGAGGACACATGTTGAGGACACATGTTGAGGACACATGTTGAGGACACATGTTTGATGACACATGTTGCTGCATATATTGAGTTTACGAAAACATTATGTAACACCTGCTCTTTCCATGACATAGACTGACCAGGTGAATCCAGGTGAAAGCTATGATCCCTTATTGATGTCACCTGTTAAAAATCCACTTAGATGAAGGGGAGGAGACAGGTTAAAAAGTATTTTCAAACTTTGAGACAATTGAGACATGGATTGTATATGTGTGTCATTCAGAGGGTGAATGGACAAGACATAAGATTTAAGTGCCTTTGAACGGGGGTATGGTAGTAGGTACCAGGGGAGCACCGGTTTGTGTCAAGAACTGCAACGCTGTGTTTTTTCACGCTCAACAGTTTCCCGTGTGTATCAAGAATGGTCCACCACCCAAAGGACATTCAGCCAACTTGACACAACTGTGGGAAGCATTGGAGTCAACATGGGCCAACATCCCTGTGGAACGCTTTCGACACCTTGTAGAGTCCACGCACTGATGAATTGAGGCTGTTCTGCGACTCAATATTAGGAAGGTGT